>NW_013952648.1:704601-707557 GCF_001266775.1 Austrofundulus limnaeus | reverse complement strand
CCCCAACCCCCCTCACCCAGCGCTGTAGTGTCATCTTCACTGAAAAAAGCAGCAAAGTGCTTTAAAAGGGGAGATGGGAATAGACCGGCGGAGGGGAGGGGAGGGGAAATGCGATTATCATCAGAAAAATGCAATGCTACCAAGAGCGTTTAATGCACAAAATGCACAAAAAGTGATATTTTATTACAGCTTGAAGGCTTTCAAAAATTACTGGAAAAAGACAGGAAAATGTGTCTGAGATGGAGACTTTGAGAGGCCTGTTTAACAGGACGTAATCGGTTTAACCCTGGTGTGTCCTGTCCTTTTCACACGCAGATATGTTTCTCTGACCCCTGATTTGATTAAGTAAAACTTCATTTTGGGGGAGAAAACCACTTTGTTGCTATTACTGCTGCATTTTCAAGATGGATGAATGCAACCAAAAATGGTCTGTGAAAGACGTCATTTTTTTTATGTTGCTCTCAGCTGCGTTACTTGACTGATGGTGTGCGAGTGTCCGTGTCTCGCTTTAAAGGAAAACGTCTCGGATTGCTGTAAAATGAAAGAAAAGTGTTTAAAATGACTGTGAATTACACTGACCATAACAGAAGAGCATTTCCTGGTTTTATATTACTGTTGTAATTTGTCAGAACTAAATCGAACCGTGCAAGAATTTATCYCAGGGATGGGCAACTGAAATGATGGAAGGCCACAATTTTTTATTCAGGACCACGTAGCGGGCCAACTTATCAAAATGTAATAAAACTGCCATTTTTTAAACGTTAAACCAACATAAAGTGCAGTAACTTACCATATTTTTTTGTCAAATTCATGTAGAACAGTTGTAACCTTATTTGTGAAGAAAAAAAAACGTTTGAAGTAGGGGTGGGTGTATCAATCTGCTCTGGATGGAGGACAACAGAGCTGCTTCATAAATTGGAGAACCTCAGCCTGTTAGCTTTCACGCTAGCTCCGAGCTAATACATGTGGTGATATTGCTTTAGCCCATGAGCTAATACTGTTAGCTCAGGAACTAATGTCTTATAGCCTATATATTATTAATAAAAATGTGATGTTAGTTTTTAATGCTATAWACATTAGCTAGGTGCTAATGCTATATCGCAATACACATGTATTGGTTCGGTGCTAGTGCTATGTCGCCATATATGTGTATTAGCTTGGCGTTAATGCTATATCACCTAGCTTGGTGCTAGCGCTATATCGCCATGTATGTTTATTAGCTTGCACTAATGCAATTCCCATATATGTATATGCATTAGCTCGGTGTTAGCTCTATATTGCCATATATGTGTATTAGCTTGGCGTAAATACTATATCACCATGTAATGCCATACTAATGCAATACTGCCGCATATATGTATTAGCTCGGTGCTAGCGCTATATCGCCATGTATGTGTATTAGCTTGCACTAATGCTATATTGCCATATATATATGCATTAGCTCGGTGCTAGCTCTATATTGTCATATATATGTAAAGCTTGGCGCCAACGGTGTTAGCTCTACATTGCCATATATGCAATAGCTCGGCACTAGCGACAAAGCTAGTTTTTTTTCCTAGCGTAGCCCACCCCAAATTTGAAGTAAGCAAAAAATAAACATATATGACGTAAAATGCCTTGAGTTCAGACTCCTGCTGTTTCTGGTAAAACGTTTTTGTTTATATTCTTTCGACTTCAATAAACGTCTCATATTTAGCTTTGTGCAACATGACATAGAGGTGACTTCTATTAAAATCCTTCATGGCAGACCAAAATAAAAAGATGAATGAAAGTTATTTGCTGATTTGTTATTAAAAGCCAAACTCTTTAGAATATCATGATACGTTACATGTTAACATTAATCAGGAAGCTGTTTCACTTTGATTTGATGCTTTAAAACCCTGTATCCCTCCCTCCTTTAGTTTGGTTTTGTTGCATTATGTTCTCTTATTTCAATTTTAGTTTCGTACAAGCTTTTCAAGAGTAAAGAACCTTACAAAAAAATTAATTGAATACCTTATTTTTAATGAAAACACCAAAAAAGAAAACAGTGATACTTTAGAAATTTGTCTCAAAACAGAGATCCTAAATCAGTGCACATAAAAAGAGGAATAAACAAGACGTAAAAATTTTTTTTTCTCTGTTTCTAGTTGTTTTTTACCCTAAATTACACAAAATATTGAACCGTGTGACGTTTMGACAAAGGAGAACAGAATTAAAGGAAAAGCCACCGAGTCCCAAACTAAATAACGTTATCAAGTATTTCAGATTTTAATAAATTCCCTAAACGTAAATGTTAAAATCTTAACTTCAGCTGACAAACTGAATCACAAAGTTGATGATGATTGCTCCGAGGCTTTTTTTTCATCTCCTCATGAAACAACGTGTCAGAGGATGTCATCAAACTCTACTTTAAAAAGCTCCTTAACCCTCGGTGAACGTCACGATTGCTCCACAATGAAACCCTTCACACCGCGATGCATCCGACAAATCTCCATCTCCCCTTTCTCTTTTGTTGCTCTAATAGGTAACATTATCCCATATTAATGGTGCTGGGAGCTATATGCTGCTACTAGCCAAGTAAACGGGTGACTACAGATCAGCGGGGTGAGGCAGGCAGATCATTAACCATAATTACCTCCAGCTAATCCACTTCCAAGCAGTACAAAATAAACAGCCAGGCCCATTAGAGGAGCTGACTGTCAGCCTGCAAGTGGCCTGTGGCTCCTTTGGCAATGATCTGAACACACAGGGGGATAAGAGGAGAGGGGGAGGGTGTGCGTGAGTGATGGAGGGTCTCAGCCCTCCACTTGACTGGGGGGGCGGGTCGGACCCTGGATGGTGGCGGTGTTGTTGGTTACATGCTGGCACCGCCGGTGCTTTTGTTTTGTTTCACGCCACCACCTCCATCACCCGCCTCCCTTTCATGTACCCAGATGGTCTTCATTTTGACCCGCTTTGCCCCCCCGCACCACCC
>NW_013952648.1:691494-703887 GCF_001266775.1 Austrofundulus limnaeus | reverse complement strand
TCATCATTTACCCAGAATGCTTTGCGTGTAAATAAAATGGCTCCGTCCGTGTAATATATTTTTTAAAAATTTGGTTTAAAAATTATAAAAACTAAACAGCCTACAGTGTTTATAGTCTTTACTTTACAGTTAAAATAAATGTTTTTCAAATAAAGTCTAATGTTACAACTAATCATGGATCCTTTTAACAGAAACACAATGATGCGATGTTTAAAGAAAAACACACAACATGACCTGTAAAATGTTAAATTTCTGAAATTAAAAAAACAAAAAAACAATCTCGGCCTGTTTTTTTCTCGCTCTCGGCTCCCTTTCGTGTTCATTTTGTGGTTTTCCTTCTTTGCTCCTGACGCGTGTGAAACTGATGAAAAGGGAGCACTCATCCAAAGAGCAGCTTTAARGCGGAAAGGATGCGGGAAGGTTCGTCTCGGCATCTGTTTGATGCCAGCAAACGACTCAGAATTCACAGAGTGACACATTAATCCTGAGCCCGACGCGCTCATTATCTGATCCCTGTTGTGGTTTTTTGTTAACGGGGGGGGGATGATTGGCTTTTAAAAAGATACAAAGCGTCGAGCTGAAACAAACCTCACCACATCATCATCATCATCATCATCATCATCAGGCTAGTAACTCATTGAGAGAGAGGGAGAGAGAGAGAGAGATGGAAATTTAATTTCCTCACAATTAGAACCGCTCCCTCATAATGAAATCTGAAAGGGAATTCTTCGGGCGGTTCTCATTATTTTCTTAGAAATCGCAGGCTTTTTGACACAGGAAATTCAATTCATCAGGCACTCGATAGACTTCATTTCGAATCGACGGGAAGTGAGAACAGCCCGGCCGAAGGGCTCTTTAATTCTGCCAGAGCTTCGGGCCGACGCAGCTCAAAGAAACGCGCGGAGATGGAAAAACTCGCAACTGTTAGAGACCCGCTGCGTGGTTATGTGGAGGAGTTATAAGCCATGCTCATCTTACCTGCAGTGCACACCGCAACAAATCTACATGTCGTTAATTTTTGAGACTTTTAAGGAGGTTGGCACTCATTCCTCAGCCAGGGAACATCTATAGTCATATCTGCACACCAACCTTTATAAAGCATCAAATAACATCTGTTTATGCCACACGTTATAAAAAAAAAAACAAGCATAAGTCATAACCTATGTTCTAAATCTGGAGTCATCTCAGTGATAAGCCTTTTATATTTTTTTGTCTCATCCAGGGATATCAGGTTAATCAGTTTTTTAAACCTTAAATTTGACTTGCTCTGGTTTAAAAATGCAAAACTGTGTGAAAAAAGTAACTCTTTATTCGAAAATAACCGTCTTAACGYAACGGCGGCCATGTTGGGCAATTTTTTGTTGACACGCTTCTCACCAAATATAATGAAACTGCCATTTTAAAAATGTTCCAGTGTCAATATGTTGACTATACAACATACGTACGTATTTTTAACAGCAAGCCTAACATATTTCTTGCTCAAATTTGTTCAATAAATGTGAAAACAAAACATTTGAAGCAAACAAAAAATAAATATTTTAAGCGAGCTGAAATGTACCGGCATAAAAACGCTTTGAGTTCAGACTCCTGCGTGGTTCTGGTAAAAAGTTGTTTATGTTCTCGAGACTTTAATAAACTTCACATATTTAGCTTTGTGCAACAAGTTGCCGACTTATGATAAAATCCTTCATAGCAGACTAAACATATAGTCCAACCACCAAAAAATATTATTATTATTTTATTTTAAAAAAGTGCACTCAAAGCGGCTCTTAGATTTTAAGTGGGCTCATTGGTGGGCCGGCCAGGTGTCACCCAGGGGGCCAGATGTGGCCCGTGTGCCACCAGTTGCCCATTCCTGGTCTGAAAGACAGGACCTGATTACCTGCTTTGTTATTCAGATGTCATTTTCCTAAAAGTGTGTCCTGAGGCTTTTGAATCACCCTTTGTTTTTAATGCGTTGAACTAACCTTATTTTTATGTAAAGTTTGATACCAACAACTTTTAAAAATAACATTTATTTTTGCGTCAGCTGACGTGTTTAAATGCTTGACATAATTTGCGAACCTATACGTTGATGCAGTCAGATCCATACGCAGCGAATTTTAGAAACAAGTAGCCAGTCCAGCCGAAGTTGGTAATCAATGCCTGCTAATAAATCACCTGACCGGAGGAGAGGAGACAGATCAGCTTTAAATCAAAGCTCAGGTTCGCTTCACTTCAAACACAACAGAGTTATTAGATTTCACCAACAGGTGCTTTGGACTTTCTGACTTCCCCTTTTTTTCCCCCTTTAGTTTTGAAAAACACCTGCTCCAAACTTTTATTTATTTATTTATTTATTTATTATTTTATCCTCATTCAGATCAAGTGATCCAGTTTCCAGCAGCAGCAGAGTAACACTAAAAGCCACCCAACCTAAGAGCAACCGGGAAACATTAACTGGCCGCTCCGCTACCCACTAATGGATCGGACCCATTTCATCAGCAATCTGACATTTAATGAATATATATTTTATCTTCCCATGCCAGTTATCGGAATTTCCTCCCCGTTCCGAGAAATGATCGTCCTGGGACTCTTTGGAACGGGCCTTTTTTCTTCGACTGGCACCTGTACACCAATGATACTCTCTGCAGCCGCTCCACAATCTTCTCTTGTTGTTTTTTTTTTTTTTCCCCTCTTCCCTCCCTGCCTTCAATATGGTTCGTGGATTAATAATTCATGGCCAGTTATTAGGGCCAGTTCAATAGGAGATCTGCTGATGGAGGGTCGGTGCTCGGCGAGTGTGCCCGGAGGGATGCTGCGTGTTGTTGTGTCAGCCCCCATCTGCCAGAATGCAATAAGGCAAACAATGGAGGCCTTGATTTCCACCAGCAGGCCCATAATCTTTAAATGGCTATTAGCTGAAGAGTGCAACCAGTCAATAACGACAAAATCCTTTTAAAAGCTTCTCCCTCGCTCGCTCTTTATCCTCTCCCTCCTTTTTCTCGCTGCTTCTTCATCTCCCTCTTCTCTCTTGTTTCGGCCTAAATTGACACAAATGCAGCTGCAATTTTCCCCATCACCAGCGTTTATAAGATCAGCAAGTCGAGCCAGAATAGGTTTTTAAATCATCTTAGGAAATATTAAACTCTTGTCAGTGTTCGTGTTGACCCAACCTGACATTTACGTGTATTCCAAACAATTCTTATTTTTTACAGCGAGCTCGTCTCCGATGCAAATAGAGGCGAGGAGTTCCACGCGACGAGGTAAGTTTTCAACGGACGGCACGCTTCTGCTTTGCCATCAATCACRAAGAGATGCAGCTTGAAAAAGATTGGATTACTGTTTACAAGGATGAGATTAAATTGTTTTTAATACACAATGTTTTGAAAGCAATAACCTTTTTGATGACCGCAATCATATCCTAATAAAACTGATATTCATTAGTGTCAGGGAAAATTCCCAGCGTCCAATCTTATGCAGCTAATACTTGAGTCACAGCAGCTGGTACACAAACAAAACCTGTTGTTCCTCAYGGCTGCCGAGGTAAACGGTGTTTGTGATGGACCGCATCAGATACGTTAGAGAGAGGAGGCTTTGCTTCAAAACATCACAAACCTTTCTCTTCCGTTTAAATCAAAGAAAATAATGAATCTTAAATGATATTTGGCCTAAAAATCTATAAACACTTTTGTGGAAAACGTATGTCAAAACATGAAGCTTCAACTCTCAATGAAGTAAGTTAGAATTTTGGATTTTCTACCCAACTTCCGTAAAAATGAGCACAGCCACAAAGATTCGCTTTACCRGTTTTTGGAACTTTTGTGTGAACACTTAAGCCATTATCTTAGCGGCCATCTTGGATGTTAAGTGTATAGACAAGCAGTGTGGTTTTGGTCCTGGTCGTGGAACATTGGACCAGCTCTACACCCTCAACAGGGTCCTGGAGGGTTCATGGGAGTTCGCTCAACCAGTCTACATGTGTTTTGTGGACTTGGAGAAGGCGTTCGACCGTGGGGGGGTACTCTGGGAGTATGGGGTACCAGGCCCATTGATACGGGCTGTTATGTCCCTGTACGACCGGTGCCAGAGCTTGGTCCACATTGCCGGTAAGTCGGACTTGTTTCCGGTGAGAGTTGGACTCTGCCAAGGTTGCCCTTTGTCACCGATTCTGTTCTTAACTTACATGGACAGAATTTCCAGGAGCAGCCAAGGTGTTTTTGATGAAGCCAATAGGACCACATCATCCGCAAGAAGCAGAGATGGGATCCTAAGGTCATCAAAAAGGATTCCCTCAGGGGATCCTTTTTGGTGACCATATCTCTGCTTTTTGTGGATGATGTGGACCTATTGGCCTCATCAGATCCTGATCTCCAGCTCTCACTGGAGCGGTTCACAGCTGAGTGTGAAGCAGCCAGGATGAGGATCAGTGCCTCCAAATCAGAGACCATGGTCTTGAGCCAGAAAAGGGTAGGGTACCGCCTCCAGGTYGGGGAGGAGGTCCTGCCCCAAGTGAAGGAGTTTAAGTATCTCGGGGTCTTGTTCACGAATGAGGGAAGAATGGAGCGGGAGATCGACAGGCGGATTGGTGCTGCATCTGCAGTGATGCGGGCGTTGTACCGGTCTGTCGTGGTGAAGCGGGAGCTGAGCCAGAAGGTAAAGCTCTTGGTTTATCAATCGGTCTACGTTCCTACCCTCATCTATGGTCACGAGCTTTGGGTAGTGACCGAAAGAACGAGATCGCGGATACAAGCGGCTGAAATGAGTTTCCTCYGCAGGGTGTCTGGACTCTGTGGGAAGCTCAGTCATCCAGGACGGACTCAGAGTAGAGCCGCTGCTCCTCCACGTCGAGAGGAGCCAGTTGAGGTGGTTCATCTGGTTAGGATACCTCCTGGATGCCTCCCTGGTGAGGTGTCCTGGGCACGTCCCACTGGGAGGAGGCCCAGAGGAAGACCCAGGACACGCTGGAGGGACTATGTTTCTCAGCTGGCCTGGGAACACCTTGGGATTCCCTCGGACGAGCTGGTCCAAGTCGCTGGAGAGAGGGAAGTCTGGGTCTCTCTGCTTAGGCTGCTGCCGCCGAGATCTGACCCTGGATAAGCGGAAGAAAACGGACGGACCGACGGACGGACAACTTGATGACTCCATGATAAACCCATCAAGTAACCAATCAATCGCTGCAGAAAAACCTACAGGATTGGTCAAAGTGTGGTCATGTGATGAAAAGTTCTTTCTGTTTGGTGCTGAAGAAGTTTTCCAGTTTAAATCTGATGTCTCACAAATGTTTGTAAACCATTTATTTATTTATTTATTTATTTATTTATTTATTTATTTATTTATTTATTTATTTATTTATTTATTTATTTATTTATTTATTTATTTATTTATTATCAATTTATCATTATAAGTCCTTTGCCCAAAATATGGCTACACACACAGCTCGCCTGGTCTCAAGCTTCCAGTTAGATACAACTTTAAACTATTCCAAGACGGTGGTGCCTTACAAAAACCATTTTATAAACCTTTACATCCCTCTCTTTTTTGCATTATACTGCACGAGGATTATGATGATATTACTGGGAATGCATGATGGTGAGAAAACAACTGATAAATGTGTTTGGTTGACGCTACCGGCCCCTTACATTAACTAATAACTTATTAGTCCAGTCAGATTTAAGCTCCATGTCTCAAACTCAGAGTTATTTACAGCAGGTAAGATGTTTACACAGAACTTCACCACAGAAGATCTGAACTATTGCTTTAAGGCGCTAACATTTTAAACTCACATTTTTTAGCTTTAACGAGGCCTAAAAGACAAATATATTGTGATGCTTTTAAAGTGAAACTGGATTTAGCTTTAAAATTCACATCAAATCTATTTATTGTTTGTTCCAGCAGCTGCATGAAAACAGTAAAAGAGCAGAAAAACAATAACTCAATAAATCAAATAACAAAACTATACATTATGAATGTATTGGAGATGTTTTTTTTACCAAATGTTCTGCGGCTAAATTATGCATCACTGTTTTCCTCCTCCTCCTCACAGATCTGTGTGTTTCTCTGCAGCGTCGTTCATTAGCTCTGCTGCTAATAACGCCCTGACAGCGACGAAAGAGCGAGAGGGTCAGCCGCTCATCGTCGCGCGTCAGCAGCGGTGTTTTGATTTAACCGTGACCTCTCTGTGTTTCGCCATCACGCGATCACAACCGGTCGGGTCAAAGGTCACGGCTAATGGATGAAGAAGTGAGGGGCAGCAGCTACTTGTCAGGGTGCGAACACTCGTGTGTGCGTTTTTGTGTTGTGGTTTCGAGGCCAGAGAGACTGTGGGAGGCGGCTATTATGTGATGTGTTTGATGAATGACAGTTCGAGCTTTTAAAGTCCTGACAGGAACGAGGTGCCAAGTGTCAAATAAAATGTTAAAAAATGTTTAAAAAATGTCACTAATGCATTTTCATTATTTACCTCACTTTCTGAGTGTGAAGTCTAATGGTTAATATATCTTCACTAACATTTTATTGTTATTTAAATCCCTGTTCTTACATTTTGTTCCTTTTTATTAAATGTAAAATATAAATGTTATGTCTAAATATGAAATCCTAAATTTAAATGTGTAAATCTAAAAGGAAAAAATGGTTTCTTAAATGTTTCTGTTTACAATTAAAACAAGACAACCTTTGTCGTTAGTGCCTGGTTTTTGATGAATGCTGTTAACACTGCTAAAGCTGCTCACACTGCTAACGATGCTAATGCTGCTAACACTGCTAATGCTGCTACTTCTGATGAATGCTATTAACACTGCTAATGCTGCTACTTCTGATGAATGCTATTAACACTGCTAATGCTGCTCACACTGCTAATGATGCTAACACTGCTAATGCTTCTAACTCTGCTAAAATTGCTAATGCTGCTAACTCTGCTAATGCTGCTAACAACGTTAATGTTGCTAATGCTGGTGATGCTGCTAACAGTGTTAATTCCGTTATCTCTGCTAATGCTACGAATGCTGCTAACTCTGATAAACTTGCTATCACTGCTAACTCTGGTAACACTGTTAATTCTGCTAACACTGCTAACCTGCTAATTCCGTTAACACTGCTAACTCTAAAAATGCTGCTAACCCTACTAATGCAGCTAATTCTGCTACTGCTGCTAACACTGTTATTGTTGCCAACTCTGCTAATGCTGCTAATACTGCTAATGCTGCTAACTTTGCTAAAATTGCTAATGCTGCAAACGCTGCTAAAATTGCTAATGCTGCAAACTCTGCTAAAATTGCCAATGCTGCTAACTCTGCTAAAATTGCTAATGCTGCAAACTCTGCTAAAATTGCTAATGCTGCTAACTCTGCTAAAATCGCTAATGCTGCAAACTCTGCTAAAATTGCTAATGCTGTTAACGCTGCTAAAATTGCTAATGCTGCAAACTCTGCTAAAATTGCTAATGCTGCTAACTCTGCTAATGCTGCTAACAATTTTAATGTTGCTAATGCTGGTGATGCTGCTAACAGTGTTAATTCCGTTATCTCTGCTAATGCTACTAATGCTGCTAACTCTGATAAACTTGCTAACACTGCTAACTCTGGTAACGCTGTTAATTCTGCTAACAATGCTAACCTGCTAATTCCGTTAACACTGCTAACTTGCTTATGCTGCTAACGCTGCTAACTCTAAAAATGCTGCTAACCCTGCTAACAATGTTATTGCTGCCAACTCTGCTAATGCTGCTAATGCTGCTAACACTGCGAACTCTGCTGATGCTGTGATCTCTGCTAATGCTTGCTGCTAACACTGCTAAGGCTGCTGAAGAAGTCATATTGTAAAAGAGCTTCACAAAACAACATAAAATCAGTGTTTTATGACGGTAGCCCTGGCAGCTGTAGGCCTCTTTTGGGAAAGCAACGCATTTAAGGCTTCATCCAAATCTAAATCCTCCATATGATCCCTATAACCTCCCTCATCTCTCTATCTCCTGTTTTCCTCCCTCCTTCCTATTATATCTCACTCTCTCCTCCTATCACTCATCTGTCCCCCCCCACTTTCCTTTTCACTCTTTAACTTTTTCTCCCCCCCGAGTCCCACCTCTACTTCCTTCTAACTCTCCTTTGCTTTCTTTCTCCATCCTTCCCCTCCTTCCGTCTCCCACTCCTCCTCTGAATCCCTCAGCATCCACCCGACAGAGAGTCATCCATCTTCATTGGGGAGACACATGCGCTGTTTTGACAGGGAGGGCTCTGACGGAGCGAAAGGAAGGAAAGCAGCAACCCCCCCGTGACAGCAAAAGACACATTATCGGTGGGAAAATACATCCGACCATCAATTACCAAAAGCCCGTGCAACTCCACTTACACTGTAGGTATTAGCTGCGTCAAACTCAGTGAACCGGGAAGGAAACAGCTTCAAATCAGAGGTTTATTCCAAAAGTGCCTGTTTATAGTAAACAGGACAGCTGAGTCAAGAGTTATTTTATCCTGCTGCAGCTGTTTCATTCATCCTGTTAAAGTAATAGGAGAGACAGGAGACAAACGGACGCAGCAGACAGCAGGAACCTGACTTGTGGATCTGGATTTGTATTTAATTGCTGTCAGAGGTGATCCTAGTCAATGTCCTGCCCTCCACAACTGCATTTCTTGGACCATAAAGATGACAGTTCAATTAAATGGAGCGTCTTCGGGCTGAGAGGACGTGACGGGGATGTTTGTGAGAGCTGCCACCGAGGCCTCGCCGGTGKCAGCGTCGCTCCTTTATTGTGCTGTCAGGAAATTAAGAGAAAGCAAAAAAAAAAACTCTGACGGTCGGTCAATAAACGTCTAAATTCACGGTTAAAATTTTGATCCAGAAAAAAGACGTGTACTTTTTTTTTTTATTATCGGCGTTTTTTTTTTTTTGTTTTATGATGGGAAGGCCTATTTTTTTTATAAAAATAGAAAAAAACCTGCAATCGCGAGCTTCATTTATGGAGCTGCATCTCCAATTTTTCTTCTTCTTTTTTAAATTTTTTTTACAAGACAAACAAGTGTAAAAGCGGGGGACTTTTGGTTATATTGTGTGCTCTTATTTTGAAAAGGTGTGGCACTGATGTTGGCTACAGAGAGAAGCGAGGGGAGTCTTTTGAGTTCCTGCACTTCAAAGTTATTCCGACTCATTAGGATCTTTGTCCCGATCTATATGTGCGATTTCAGTTTAAAAAAATTATGTATTTTTAGACCAAAACATTTTGCATTTACACGTGCCGACAAAGATCAGCGTGACCTTAAGAGACTGTGAAAGATTAGAAGCAAAACCTCTAAAAAATGTTGCTTTTGTTTAATCTTACACAATATTTGTTATCAGTTAATTAAATATATTTTTACTCTTAAATTTTAATGCTTAATATGCATTTGATTGACTCTGTGCTTGCTTGTTTTATATTTATAGGTTAATATGAATTAAAGTAGCTCAGATGAATGTAAACAAAGCTCAAAAGTCAAATTAAAAAATGCGAAGTGTAACTGTTTTTCAATTTTTTTTGCCAATTTGCAGCAAATTCAGTTTCCAAATTATTAAGAGTCGAGTTTTGAAATCGTGATTCGTCTTTTTCAACTTTTTTTTTTCATTTGATCGTCCTTTAAGTGTGGTTGAGTTGTTCAGTTGATCACAGCATCAGGTCTGCTTTTATTTTCTGTTATCAGTATTAACGCAGTGCAGATGTTTGAAATCAAACCCATCTTGTTGTACTTTAAAGCAACGATGGAAAAAAAACATGTTGTTGATGGCGAGCGATCTTTAGTTCAGGCGAGACTGACAGGTTGAATGTTTTTACTCTGAATTTAAGGAAACAGATGCGTGATTGCTGGAAGGATTTGGACCCAGGAGTACAAACTGAACAAAACCAAACTTTATTCCTAAGAAAACAAAAGCCGACGTGGCAGCAAACTTACAGAACTAAATGATCTGAAAACATGCAGATCATGACAGGAAGTAAAACCAGGAAATGCCATGATGACATGATGTTTGAGTAAATAGTGAACAACTATTGAGCTACACAACAGCTGAAACAACAACAAATGTTTAAATGAGTCATTTTAGACCTGGTGTTCACATTTTATATTTATTTCTTAAACTGAAAACAAAAATACAACTCACTGTCAGCTGGGTGTAAAACAAAATTTATTAAAAAAAACACTAAAACATTTTTAATTTTTAATTCGAGTGTAAAATTCTACGTTTTATTGTTAGTTATTTAGCTAACTGCTCTTACATTTAGCTAACTTTAATGTGTAAATAATAAATGTAAAAGTTAAAAGTTAAATTTCGTCTAAATGTTGAAGTTTATGTTTATGAATTCCATAACGGAACGCAGTCTTTGCGGTTGTTGCGCGGCTCTTTTTGTAGCAACCGCTAACATTGTCCACACTGCTAACGCTGCTAACGCTGCTAATGCTGCTGACGCTGCTAATGCTGCTAATGCTGCTGACGCTGTTAATGCTGCTAACGCTGCTGACGCTGCTAATGCTGCTAATGCTGCTAATGCCACTGAAGATGGTATTTAACAAATTCAAAGCGTGTTCATTGAAAACAACACAGTTTGTCTCTGTGGTTGGCCAGTTTAAGTGCAGCTCGAACACCAGCTGCAGCTGAAAGTTTGATGTCTTTTAGGGAGGTATTAGCATCGTTAGCATCATTAGCAGCGTTAGCATCATTAGCAGCGTTAGCAGCCGCGTTAATGGCCTTTCTGAAATAGCTACTTAAATGTAAACTTCAACTTTTAGCCACAATATTTAAAATCTAACTTTTACATTTAATATAAAATAGCAAAAATGTAAAAACGACGAGCTAAATAACAATAAAATGTTAATGGAGTTTTTTAAGGATTTGACACATAAAGTGAACTACATAAAGAAAACATGTTTGTGTTTTTTTTTATTTTTTTGCTGGGATTTGCTTATGTGTAAATTTATGTTTATGTCTTTTAGTTTCTAATGTGATTTTCAGGCCTTCAGCCCTGAGACAAACATAAACAGTTTCATTTGTAACCCATATTTCAGGTGAAACTATTGATTTTCTATTCTGTTATTTAAAATATCTGCCTTTTTAGTTTTCATACACGATGAAAACTTGAGGCAGAAACGAGAATCGTGAAAACCYTCCAGATCCCACAGACGTCTCGTCGCTCGACATTTTAACGATACGAAGCGGCAAGACGTAATGCACCTCCGTGATCCGATAATGAATTTAGTCGACCTTCATCTCCATAAAGYTTTACATCATTACCTGTAAATGTGTTCAACAAAATGCCTCCTTGCCATCCCGACATGATGTGGATCACAGTAATAAGTCCTTGATTTACTGCTAAAATGATCCTTTGTGATTTTATTTGTGCCTAATGTTGTTTTTAAAGTTGTCACATAAATCAAGTGGAATCAAGAGGAGGAAGAGGCGATTCTGCCTTCCTCCCTGGTGCATTAGCTCATCCTCCTCTCGCAGACATGCTCCCCGCCTGGCGCTCGCTTTCCCGTCTGCAGGCGCCCACAGCGGGCTCGCTCAGCGCTTCCTCTTGACGACCCTCTGAGGTACACTTGATGTCAGCGTGAACAGCTTGTTTTCCTTTGCTCCTTCATGTTTTTTTTTAAATCCTTTCGCTCGCTCTCCCTCACAGGCTTCTTTTTCTCCTTCGGTCTGAAGCGACGTCACGTTATTGGACTCGGGTCTGAGCGGCGGCGGTGCCAGATTGATGGCCGCCGGGGAGAGCGCGCCGGTGACATGAAATGAAGCGCAGAAAGAGCGTGTTTCTGCCTCCATCCATCATCCCGGAGCCGTAATCACCCGGTGATGGAGGACGGACTGGATGGAGGCAGAGCTGGGCTCACCGTGAGCCGCTTCCTCCTTAAACCRCAGCTTGTTGTGACTTTTAGTGAGCGGCTTCTTTCAAAACAAACATAAAGTCCACGTTTGGTGAAGGCTGCCATGTTTTCCACTCCACCAATGAAAAGTGGCGATTTTCAGCAAACATCCCTCATTTTCACCCACTGACATGAAGGGTGGGCGATGGACTGCTAGTGTCTGTTAGCAAAATAAATCATGAACCAATAGGTGGATTTTAACGAAACTTTCAGAAAGTAATCATTGGATATACGTTTTTGGAGTCGACGCCTTTCAACGTGGCACAAAAATGTCTGAAACTCAGTCAATTTTACAGAATTTGAGCAAAAATGTGGGTGAGGTGRCCAAGGTCGTAACTTCAGGTCTACCATTGAGAGGGTTCTGCTCCTGGCCTATTTATTCATTTTTTTTGAATCTTTTATGTTTGTAAAATGATTCAGAATATTTTTTACGTCGAAATACTGTACTTAGTAATGATTTTACTGTGATTTACTTAAGTTTCCTGTTTTCTTCGTATTTACTCTGCACCGTTTCTGTTCCACATCAGTTCAACAG
>NW_013952648.1:687359-689816 GCF_001266775.1 Austrofundulus limnaeus | reverse complement strand
TGGATGGATGGATGGATGGATGGAGGATATATTATACAACCATGAAGTCCATATACTTGAAAATAATAAATGGTAGAACTAAAAATACCTTAACAGAAAATGACTTTGATAAAAATAAATTTCACTCATGAGAAAAGTACTTGAGTAAATAAAACTGTTCACAAAAATCGGGAAAGGAAAAGTACTTTTACACACTCTCAAAGAAATAAACTGTTGAATTTACTGAACCAAACCGTTTACACTAAACCAAGTTGAGTAATGTACATATATATTTTTTTAAAGAAAATGTGTGTTTTGCTTCATATTTACTCTACCAAGTTTATTGGAACCAGTTGATGTGACTTGGTTGAGTAAACCCATTACCTATTAAACATATTTAATTTTGTAAAAGTAACTAGGTGTTAAATTACATTTTAAACAAGATTAACCCAAATAAAAGTGAAAGTAACAATCTAAAAAATTACTTGGTAAAATTACAAATCCTCAAAAAAATTCTGAAGTACTACTCTAACAAAGTAAATGTACATAAAACTCTGTATATGACACTTATGAAACCCAGCATGTCATTTTCAGCAGCTCTGTTTAAATGTACATATRTGACTTTTGTACCTAAAGAAAATGAAAGCTGCAGCTGTAGATTTAACCAGTTCATTTTTCTTGTTAGAGCTAATTATGTCATTTTATTTGGGGGTTATATTGACTGGATCAAATTATTGTGGGGGTCATAGCCCCCCTAGTCCCCCCAGGAAAATTACGCCCCTGGTACATTTACTCTGAGAGTTAACAGATCATTTCAAGGGTTTTCCTTGATGTTTGTGCTCAAAATAACRTGCTGAAATGTATTCGAGTGCCTCACAATTTACTTGAATAGTTTCAAAATAAAGCTCCGGAGATTTTATCTGAAGTGTAAGTAAAGCAGCTGTGTTAGAGATAGTGGGGTGGGAACAAAACAATTTGTTCCCACTAAACTTTCAAATTATTTTATAACATATTTTGGTATTTGCTTTGACTTGCATTTCTTTATTTGTGCCATTTACAGTTTGTTTTCTTTCTGAGTCTTTGGTTTGAACTGTTTGGTGGATGTAGAAATGCTTTTTATGAACTATTTAGGAAACAGAATATGCAGTTTTTGACCCTGGTACTGGAGGCGTGGGGCTAAAGAGAACCAGACTCTCTTGTAACCTTTTAACGATTTTTCAAACCATTTTTATTTATTTTTATTAYTGTTTGTTGAGCTTACCGTTTTTTGTACTAAAGCAGTTTTTTATTGACATTCTTGCTCATTTATGCMGTTTTTACCATCTATTCCTTCAAAAATAATAATAAAAAACTTAGTTCGTATTTGATTTATTTAATAAATCCATAATTTGTTACTTGTGAGCTTTTATCAAGCACCTATAGTCATGTTTCCAATTAGCTCATTCATCATGTTGAACAGCYTCTCAGAACATTTTCAGCTCTGACAAACCCAACTTGCAAAAGAAAAAAAAAAAGCTATTTCACAAGATCTTCTTGTTCATCCATCACGAGCATGCCTCTTTAGGCCTCACCTTTATTTTGTTATTTGTCACAGAGGTGATTAATAATCACTTAGTGTGTTATTGCACGACATGCTGAAGCAACTCCTGCAATTACACAACACTTAGCCTCTCAGCTGTCAGCCGGCGCTCCGAGGGAAGAGGATCCTGCAGACTCACGTCCCGCAGGAGCAGGAGAGTGTCACCGTTCGTCTGCGTGTCCAGAGCCTGCAGTGTCCTCGATAAAAACAAAAAAACTGCTGACGCACACAGCTGCAGGTTCCACGCAAACATAAACAAGAGAAATTACAGCTCCTGCGAAAAGGCTAGCGTGAATGCGTGGAAACTTTAGYTGAAAGCTGCTGAAATTGAGCTGAAAATGCGAAACTGTTCATTTGAAAAGCTGAAAGAAGCATAAAAAAGTTAAACRTTGTAGAATAACAGCTAAAAAGAGCAGAAAGATGGCTAAAAAAGGCTAAAATTAGCTTAAAAACAAGGTAGACACAAGTTGAAAAAAGCACCCAGATGGTAAAGTCTAATTAGCAGAAAAATGCAGAAAAGCACAAAAAATTACAATTTGTTGTAAAATAGCTAAAACATCCCATAAGTGCAGTAAAACAGCTAAAATATAGCTGAAAATTCCTAAAATAGCATAAGGAGCACAAGTTTCCTGAACTAATAGAGAAGCTGAAATAACCACCAAAATGTGAATTTAGCTAAAAAAAAAAAAAGCTAACTTTAGCTAAGAACAGCTGAACAGGGCTTTCCTGGATTCCATGCAACCTTCAGGTGAAAATGAAGACCCCAAACCCAGACCCAAACCAGTGGTTATTCCGTATGTTGCCGGTGTTTCGGAGAAACTGAGACGTTTATTTTCTAAACATGATGTCCCAGTGGCTTTCAAACCCCAAAACACATTACGGCAAAGGCTGGTTCACCC
>NW_013952648.1:681725-687048 GCF_001266775.1 Austrofundulus limnaeus | reverse complement strand
CCATGTGACGGATACTCACATCACGTGGCTATCAAGTGAGTATCAGTCACATGGAGGCAGGGCTTAAAAGCCTGAATTTTGCCTGAAACTCTCAGACTGAAGAAGTCTCTTGGAGGAGAGACGAAACGTTTCATTAGAGAAGAACCCGTCCAGAGGACCTATACAATTTTTTTCTTTTTGATTTTTTTACCTGGATTACTGAGATGCATCAGAACAGCTGAACATTAGCTAAAATTTAATCAAATAGCTGAATATAGAAGAAAAACTATAAGAAAAACAGCTCAAACTGACAGAAAGAAGCACAAAAAGGTCTAAATTAGCTAAATAATTGCAGAAATTAGCAGAATTTTAGCTGAAATAGCAGAATAAAGCTACAATTAGCAAAAAAGAAGCTATAAATTAGCAGAAGGAAGTTAAAAAGTGCAGAAACAGAAGAAAAGGTTTTAAGGTTCTGTAAAGATTTAGAAACTTTTTGAAAGATTTTAAGGATGTTGAAAACGGCTCCATTTATTTTCAATGGGAACAATGTGGCCGAAAAAGTGAAATGGCTAAAAAAAYAAAAAAAGTAGCTGAAATACCAAGAATCATGGTCTTGAAGAAGCACAACTTTCTGATTCATGAATTGTGAAAACAGCACAAAAACTGTGGAACAAGTCCAAAAAAATGTACGGAAGAAAAATTGATCACAAATGTTTGAATGCTGTGAAGCGTTCACACAATTAAATGTAAATTTAATTCTTATTGATTGATGTGAAACAGCTGAGAAATCAATCTATCATCAATCAAAACCAAATTATCAACCCGATAGTGTGACCAAAATTTCA
The DNA here is from genome assembly GCF_001266775.1 of Austrofundulus limnaeus. Classification (NCBI taxonomy): domain Eukaryota; kingdom Metazoa; phylum Chordata; class Actinopteri; order Cyprinodontiformes; family Rivulidae; genus Austrofundulus; species Austrofundulus limnaeus. The sequence goes on along the minus strand of NW_013952648.1, from coordinate 686,224 downwards.
CTTGAGGTTTTCCGAATTTACACAAATAAAAACAACAAACAAACAAACAAACAAAGAACCTCTGACCTCATCCAGTCCTGCCATTAAACATTGAACTAATGCATGAGCTGTTATTCCAAGCAGAGCTGCTCCTCATTCATCAGTGTCAGATGAAAGGTTCTGCAAGACAAACATCCATTAAGTGCCCGGCCTAAGTGTTTCTGTGTTGTTGTTTTTTTCTTTTTTTTCCCCCACAATATTATATGAAACCCATTTTTTCCAGCTTAAATAAAAGACTGGATTTCATATAAAGGTTTAATAACTCATTTTAAACGTGCAAAAAGAAAAGGAAAAACAAAACAGTTTTCTCAATCCTCGTTGAGACTGTAGTGGTCTTATCTAGAAGTGGCTCACTGTGAAAAATCTGCTTTGTTGACATGATGATGAATGATCTTGGTCAGCACCAGTGATAAGTACACGCCATGACAGAAGCACATTTATCTCAGGGCTGACTGTTACTCCCTGGTGGCTGCAGACGGACGGCTGCAGACTCGACCGGCACACGTGCACAACAGGTCGGCCCGCGGACGCGCGCCGCTCGTTTTATTTCCAACTGCAGGCGTTTCCTTCCACCAATTATTCTGTGATTAGTATTTAATTGTCTTCATTTCAGTGAGAACAAACTCTTTTCCAGCCGGCTTCTTGTTTTTTGGCTTACCTGAGCATGAACTCTTTGTGTGAGACAGGTCTGCATGATCCAAAACAAAATTCTGACATCTGATTTATGCAGAACCTCACCAATGTCTGACTACTTAAATTAAATGTTTAACTTTATTCTATGGTGTGGAAAGTATAAAATAAAATATTTTAAAATGCCACCAACACATTATGATTTAGTTCACTTTGTAAACATTTTCACTGATATTTTGTTGTTATTTAGCTCACTGTTCTTAGGCCCACATGTTGCTAACTTTTGCTAAATGTTAAATTTTAATGTAAATATTGTGTCTAAATGTTAAACCTGTAAATCTATATGTAAAAGTTGCAGCTAAATGACAACATTCACATTTAAATCTTGGAGTCATCATCCTGCAACAAAAGTAGTCACTATCGCTGCTAACACTGCTAATACTGCTGCTAACACTGCTGCTAATACCACTGCTAACGCTGCTAACACTGCTAACACTGCTGCTAATGCTGCTAACACTGCTAACACTGCTGCTAATGCTGCTAACACTGCTAACACTGCTGCTAATGCTGCTAACACTGCTGCTAATGCTGCTAACACTGCTAACACTGCTGCTAATGCTGCTAACACTGCTGCTAATGCTGCTAACACTGCTAATACCACTGCTAATGCTGCTAACACTGCCGCTAATGCTGCTAACACTGCTGCTAATGATGCTAACACTGCTAATACCACTGNACTGCTAATGCTGCTAACACTGCCGCTAATGCTGCTAACACTGCTGCTAATGATGCTAACACTGCTAATACCACTGCTAATGCTGCTAACACTGCTAACACTGCTGCTAATGCTGCTAACACTGCTAACACTGCTGCTAACACTGCAACACTGCTGCCAATACCACTGCTAATGCTGCTACCACTGCTGCAAATGCTGCTAACACTGCTGCTAACACTGCAACACTGCTGCTAATACCACTGCTAATGGTGCTAACACTGCTGCTAATACTGCTAATACTTTTACTAATGCCACTGCTAATGCTGTTAACTCTGCTAACAATGCTGCTTACATTGATAACACTGCTAGTGCTGCTAACACAGCTGCTAATACTGCTGCTAAATACTGCCACAAATGCTGCTAACACTGCTGCTAACACTACTAATACTGTTGCTAATGCCACTGCTAATGCTGTTAACTCTGCTAACACTGCTGCTTACATTGATAACACTGCTAGTGCTGCTAACACAGCTGCTAATACTGCTGCTAAATACYGCTACCAATGCTGCTAACACTACTAATGCTTCCCTACAAGACATGAAACATCCGAGGCGCAATTCAAGCTGCTGGAGAACAGTTACCATCCATATTGTTTTTGTCAAACACACTTTGAATTTACATTTTAAATGCTATCTTCAGAAGCGTTAGCAGCATTAGCCGTGTTAGCTGTGGTACATTTAAAACATAATAGTAAAAATTAGCAAAATGTAGAACAATGAGCCTAATAATGAAATGTTTATGGAATTTTTTTCAACTAGGATTTTACACTTGGCTAATGAAATGTGTTAGTGTTCGTTTTTAACATTTTACTTTACACTTGGCGCCACATGTTAAAGTATTCACCATCCAACTACTGCACTAACTCAGAATATTTAAACAAGACACTCACAGCTCTTGTTAATCTCCCTGAGCTGCTGTTGCTGGCAACTATTTTGGCAAAACTTCCACTGAATTTATACAAACAGCTTGTTTGCATATAGATACAGAACTGCAATTAACATTAATGCTACGTATACGGATGACATGAACATTTGTTTGCCACAATAAAGCCACAAAGTTTGTCTCAATTAATTTTCTTTTTTTGTTGTTTTTTTTTTTGTCTCCGATACGTCTAAGTTAGGTTTGTGGACTCTATGAGCCCACCTGTAGAAATCAGTTCTTTGACCAGAAAGTAATGCTGGTTTTTAAGAGATAGAGCCAGTAAAAATTCTGGTCCTGAGTCAGAAACACTGGAAACCAGCGGAACCACTTCACCACTACCGTAACAGTGCAACTACAGAGATAAATAAATATAACATTAATGCTGCAGAAATTTCACAATTATTGTCAGAGCAGATTAATAAAATTCCAAGGGTTTTTCTTTAAGTTCTTATAAGTTTTGTTTAAACATGAGCTCAGTTTAGTTTTTTAAAGCAGGCAAAGAAAAACAGGATTTTTAAAAAAGGTAATTAATTGTGAATTATTCTGCTTGTTTGTGTTCAGAATTGAAAACAACAACATGGAAATCCCCCACTTCTTGTGGAATTTTTATGCTCGTCCCTCCGCCCTCTGCAGGCGTCGCCCATTAAAAGTGCTCGCACCGTTCACTTTATCATTCTTATGACTTCAGCCTGGGTGCTGAGGCTCTCCTCCACCTCTGTCTCTAATTCATCATCCTTTATAGAGACTAATAGGCGGGAGGTGACACCAGGGAGAGCCGCAGATGACTCCTGGCTGCTCAAATCCACTCAGAGTGAAGGGTATTCATTTGCCTCCAAGACACGGTGGTATTCATTTGTTGCAATGGCACACAATTTCCTCCTGGCTCGGAGCRCAGAGCGTGTGGATCGTTACAAGGACTCCTAAACATCCGCAGCTCAGAAATGCTGCTTTCATTCTGCCTCTTACTGCTCAGAGGATAATATAAGTTGGTCAAAAAAGCTCTATGACTTGGAATATCACTGTTAAAACGTTGTTGTACAATGCTATATCAATGCACCTTATTTTTTTACACAAACAAGTCCGTGAGTCTTAAAACCTTGAACCAACTTTTCATGTAATTTTAATCACATTAATTAATTTTTAAACGTCCAAGTATTACAAAAAAAGTAACTCTTTTAATAAAAATTCAGATTATTGACTAATTCTCAAACCTTTACTCTGTAACTCTACACACCTGACATATATACAAAATATTTAGAGAATTTCCAAGTAGCCTACAGCTGAATATTTAAGTGCAACGTCGGCATCTTTCTCCTTTATTTGTGAACAAGAGTTTTTCGGACTTTAGAGTCGAGATATTGTCACACTGTATCCAGAGAGAGAGAGAGAGCTGCTGATTTCAGCAAGATTACAGCCCAAATGATAAATATTCATCCAGCCCTCGGGAAGTTCCACTTCTCACTTGCCAAGTGGAAAAAGCTRGAGACGTGYCGTTTTCAAACGATTCRAATCTTTTGAACGGTTCTTTAAAACACAAACAGTTGTGAGCATTTTTTTGTATTTGATGCAAACACACACTCTTCTTTTTTTGGTGCAGAACAGACATGTTCTGTGTCAGAAGCTTTGAAAAATTGAAAAGAGTTTGTAGCTCAAGAAAGTGCTCTGCGAACCGCTATTGTTACTGTTGTCGATCTACTCGAGTGAGTGCAGCAAAACTATTGACTGCAGCCGTTCAGTGTGAACATGTCGTAGGGTTTGTGTGTGAATCTAATCAAAAAGGGCAACGACTCACATCCTCAGTCCTTTTTTTTCTGCTCTGTTGTCAACATGATAGTAATGGGAAATCCAGACACTTGACCGTTTAGCGTTAGCCGTTAGCTTCACCAGTCGATCACACGCTCACGTGGTTTCTGAGCGCTCCAGCTGTGCTATAGAACCTCCTTGGTGCCAGACAAAAACAGTCATTGTTACAAGTTCTGGTTTCATTTAAAATGCAGCTGTGTAAGCAGCTCTCCTGTGTTGAGTCATGGGTCTGGTGCCAGTAAGTTGGGTAATTAAAGTGTATCTTACCCCCTCCCCTGTGAAAAGATAACCCCGCCCCAAGGTGAAATTTGAAAAATGCATCAAAGTGGGT
>NW_013952648.1:677114-680107 GCF_001266775.1 Austrofundulus limnaeus | reverse complement strand
GGGGGGGGGGGGGGGGGGGTATTGGGTTGAGAAACAAGTTTATTTATATACAGAATAAGGCAGAACTGAACCCTGTTTTCTTTTTATTGTGAGAATGATTATCAAGAATTCACACTGTTGAGATTTTTTCTTCATTTCGCAATTTTTTGTTGTCTTTCAACTAATTATATATCAAGTTCAGCTCCTTCAGGACTTTTTTCCCCATATTTCATTGAAAATGAATGAAGATATCTTTGACATCCTTAAAACTCTTTAAAATATTCATAGATCTTTACTTTACYGCATTTTTCACCTTTTATTGTGCTTCTGCTTTTTAACTTTTGTGCCAATTTCACATTCCACTGGCTTCTGTTTTGTTGACTTTAGCTTTTATCTGATATTTTAGCTATCATTCGAATCTGTTATTCCTCGGTTAAGTTAAATTTATGCTTTTTTCAGCAGTTTTTTTTATTTCAGCAGTTTTTTGTGTTTTTAGCTACTTTTTAAAACTAATTTGAGCTTTTTTCAGCTAATTTCACCCTTTTGTGTTCATTTCAGCTTCTTACTGCTTAATTCAACAAATATATACTCTTTCTGTTTCTTTGTCAGCACATTTCAGYCACTTTTGTAGCTATTTTTAAGGTTGGTTTCAGCTACCTTTTTTTGCAATTTCAAAACAAATAGAAAGTTTTTTTTTTTACTTTCTTATTTTTTTTTGCTAATTTGAATCTCCGTCTTTCAACTTTAACTCATTTTTGCTACATTTAGCTCCTTTTTTTTGCTAATTTTAGCTAGCTTTTTYGCCGTTTTCGCAGCAGCTTTCAGCAAAAAATCTTCACACAATGCATTAGTTAAATGTTTTCTTTGTAGCTACAAATGATCATTAAGTGGTTTTAATAAAATTCTTACAATCATTTGAAGCTTTTCATTAGGGTAAAGCACATAATAAATTGTGCATTTGCTGTTGAAGCATTTTATTTAGGATGAATTTCTGATCCCAGGTTGTAATAAAAACCTCATTTTTCCACTGAACTGTCTGTGTTCAGTGAAACCTCAGAGCTCACACCGCCAGCTTCTGTAACTTAGAAGCGAAAACACGTGAAAGGGGTCAGATCTCGGGTCTCATGCAGAMGATCTCTGAGCAGAACTTCCCATCTGCTCGGCCATGCTGCCCCAAACCCCCCCCAGGAGAGCGCTTAACCAGACCCTGCAGAAATTAGCAGAGGAGGCAGGAGTCTGTGGAACGGAAAGAAGCTGTATTTAAATAAAGTTTGATTCGWTGATTCGCTTTAATTTCACCCCTCGTTTCCAAAAGTTGGGCTCATTGATTGGTAACTTTGACGCCTGGACTCTGGGCCTCAAAATGCTAAGCGTTCATGTGGGACTATGAAGCTAAGCGCTAAATCAATGTGGATATAACGTTACGACGAAGGCCGCTGGCGTGAGGCGGGGAGGACGTTTCCCTCGGGAAGACTTTTGGAGACACCACCTCTGCGAGGATCAGTCACTGGATCTGTTACTGCAACCTCACGCTGATGTTCAGGTTTAAAGTTTGAGCTCTACACCGGCTGCAGGTTTTGCGTTTCGACAATCAAACGTGACTTTCAGATTCTTGCGTTGCAGCTTGAAATCAATGGCCGCTCCCTCCGCGGCTCCGATGTGCAGTTTTTCCTCTGCCTGGCGATCGTTAGGGGCYGCACCGGGTTTTTTTGTTCTCGAGCGCTCTAAATGAGCTCGCCCATCCCAGATGGACATTATGGACGAACGCAGCGGCGAAACCTCACTGCCGGGGTGGAGCCATGTTGCCGCCACATTAAGTTGTTTCCATCATTAAACTCACAGTTGCTTATTTCCCCGGTGTGATTTTGTTTTGAAGGATTTGTCCATCAGGGTTGAAGCGCGAAGCTCAACTGTCCCGCTGAATGGTCCCATCAACGATTATGTGTCTCACTATATGTCCGCTTTTGGTTGTATTCTTTTGTCTCTTTAAATTAAAAAACAAATCCCCTGAAAGGCATAGATGAAAATGAGCATTTAGATATCAGACAACATAAGCATTTGCCAAATGGGCAATTTCTCGTGCAACACTGCGGTTTCTCTAATCAGCGCCGCTGCAAGGGTCTCCGGCTCTCACTGTGATAATGGTGGYTGGAAAGCTGGGTCCAAATTAGCCGTCGCTTTTTATTTGCTCCTCGACGTCCTGAATGGGACTGTGGCGAAGCTACAGTCAACGCAAAGTCCCAACTTTTGCTAAAACGCGGTTGTGAGGAAGGGATTTTCAAAATRAGATATTTAAAGTTCTTAAAAGCAGAGCAGCAGTTTTGACGTGAGTTTCTTTGAGTTCTGCAGAGTTATCCCCCCTGGACGTCCACCGTCCATGAGGGGGGTCTCTAAACTCCGAGCAGTTGTGTCTGGAAACCTGATAGAGCTTTCCACCCCGTCGACCCCCCGACCCCGCCCCAAAACTTCAAATACCAGCAGAGATCAATAGCTGCAGCATGTTATCTATCGGCCAGCGGAGAGTGTGGCAGATTTCAGTGCTTTGAGCCGGATRGACACCCGCGCAACAGATCCACTCCGACACACAGACTGAGCGAATGTGGAAATGATTGTGGTGACATTTAAAACCTGACGAGTGGTTCGTTTAACGGGAAGAGATACAGCTCCCGTTTCTTTAAAGCAGAACATTAAAGGGGCAACATCACGTAAAATCAACTTTTTTTGAGTTTTATATCATGTTATAATGTTATTCTGTTATCAAAAAACATGCCCAGAGTCTTACTTTGACTCATTCATGCATGTTTGAGAAATCCTGCAGCGTTTTTAGGAAGCCATGCTGAGGAGCAAAACGACAGGTGGGGACCAGAAACGCCCCTGGGACGTGTCTATTAGGCCGAGCTTCCTCATGGCAGGGCACCCCCTCCCACCCCACACACACCACCCATGACTCCTGCCGGCTCTCGGGTGAAACTGAAAGTGAAACTTAAACTGTCTGCTGAGATCCACCACTTCTC
>NW_013952648.1:674707-676251 GCF_001266775.1 Austrofundulus limnaeus | reverse complement strand
GAGGAAGTGATGAGAAGACAAGTTTATTTTCTATTTAAACATAAAAACAGCATTTTGATAACAACTAAAGGTGACATAGATACTTTATGATGGTTTAGTATTTAAATATATGCCTGAGAAACACATAATATTGTCCCTTTAAAAAGTCCAGTGTTTTATTTGGAAGCAGCACATTGTTACAGGCGTGTAATGCAAAAAAAAAAAGAGGAAAAAAAAAACCGCTAAAACAATGTGTGACTTTAAATTAAACTCCGTAAACAAACCTGTAGCGTTCACTCCAATCTGACCCTCGTTTTGCATCAAGATGAGTAATAAAAAGTCTCGCTTATTAACGTTTATCCATAACAACAGCCCCGCGGGGGAAGAAAATGCTAATATTCGAGCATTTAATGGAAATCCCGCCATCGCTGCCTAATTGTTCTGAAACAAAAAGGAAAAGCAGAAAAATAGAACGTTTCCTGGCGTAATTAAAAGCCGTAGTTCGGAGCCTCTGGGCTTTGCAGACACAGCCTCAAACTGTGAGAAAAGATGAAAAACAGATCCTGCATAATCAACGAGGCCTCTCTGAGTCAGTGAAAGTGCACCTTACTCTGACGCCTTGGTGGAATGCGTTCGGGGGTGGGGTGGGGGGGGTTGCTGTCTGGACTTCGTGTCCATCACTTTAAAAAGCAGCAAAGACAGATTTACGGCCCGTTGATGTCTTTRCCCCCTCACCTCCTGTATTTCTTCTGCTGTTGTTTTCTCGGTGCTCGACGCAGCAGGGTCGGGGGATCCTCCAGACAAAGACGTGATGAATCACTAAAAGCACGGTGGAGTCAGGCCGACTCATGCCCCGGCCTCGGAGGCAACCCTGCAGGCGACGGGCGGGTCAAGTTTAGGACTTTTCAAACAGATGGCGCTGAGTTCAGTCTGTCACTCAGGAAGAACTTYACAGATTTCATTGATCCGCCGGTCGCAGTATTGACCGAATTTCCTCCTCGTCGGCTCCAAAACGAGGCAGTTAAGGTTAAAACGTCGTCAACGCAGGCCTTAAATACCACTTGTTCACCATTCACTTAAATATTGATGATCGTTAAAGCGGCTCAGTAAAACTTCTCACGCAACAGGAAATCAATTCTTTTAGCTTCTTTTGCAAACAGCCGAGCAGAGGGCGGCTCGTTACGCTATAATTTGGAGGTAATTTACTGTTTGTTTTACTGAACTTGAAGACCTTTTTTTTAAATGTAATTGTTGCTCCAGAAGAACTTTTTCAAGAACTTTGACTAGTTTATTTGTTTGTAGTTGTTGTGCTCAAAACTGAGATTTAAATTCTGGCAATTTTTTTCTTTTAATCCTTATAATCACATTTTGATGTGAAATCTAAACGTTGAGTAAAATAGTGAAATGAGCCCAACCCATGAGCATGAACGGTCTGTTTGTGGCAGAAATATAGGAAAACTGGGTGTGTTGTCTTCTGTTGTCTTGGTTTATATTTCACATATCTCCTTTAATCTCTCTTTCAATCTTCCCCATTACATTTCTCCTTTTTCTTCTCTTTCTTTTTC
>NW_013952648.1:671800-674225 GCF_001266775.1 Austrofundulus limnaeus | reverse complement strand
AGCAGAAAAAAACTACGATTAGCAAAAAAGAAGCTAAACTTAGCACAATGAAAGCTAACACAACAGAAAAAACTACAATTAGCAAAAAAGATGCTAAAATTCGCACAATGATAGCTAAAATAGCAGAAAAAAACTACAATTAGCAAAAAAGAAGCTAAAATTAGCGCAATGATAGCTAATACAGCAGAAAAAATACAATTAGCAAAAAAGATGCTAAACTTAGCACAATGAAAGCTAACACAACAGAAAAAACTACAATTAGCAAAAAAGATGTTAGCACAATGAAAGCTAACACAGCAGAAAAAAACTACAATTAGCAACAAAGATGCTAAAATTAGCACAATGACGTTTAAAAAAACAGAACCAGAAGAAAAGGTGCAAAGGACAGGATAGATTTTTTTGAACATTTTAAATGTTTTAAGGATGTTAAAAATAGCAGCATTCTTTTCAATGGGAGCAAAACTGTCCGAAAAGTAAAATAGCTAAAAATAAAATWAAATTAAAAAAAAGAGTGAGCATCTGAAATGCCATGAGTCATAGCCGAAATGCCCTGAAGGAGCTTAACGCTTTCGTGTAATTATTGAAATACCTATAACATTAAAGAGAAACATGAAAACAACGTGGAATGTTTATATTTCATTTTCACTGTTGTCCAGTTTCTCTTTTTATACAATAAAGAGCAACAGGACAAAAACAGTGAAAACTCATATCTCATTCCCACCATTAATGTAACGTTGATCATATTTAAGACTCTGATGAAGATACTTCCAGCTGGAGCAGAATAAAAATGAATTTGGAATCTGAAAACCATAACGCTCACACTCACCGCCGACTAAATGAATCTTGCCTCCACTTCGCTCGGCTTATCACTTCTTAATTTTTTTTTTTCGGTCTTCATCAATCACCTGTTTTGTTCGTCGGGGAGCCATGTTCACATCCTGATGTTAATCAAATAAACGGCACATGTTTTACATGGGTTTACCATCCCACACTCATCATCGCTCGCTTGTATTCCAATGGTGTAATTATTGTAATGTTGATTAAGCCACTTGGGTAATTAACTATTTTGATTGCGACTGCATCCGCAGGTGAATTGAGGGAAGGTGGTGGTGGTGGTGGTGGTGGTGGGGGGGATAAAAGAACAGTTTGGGATGTTACAGAGGCTTGTGTCAAATGATTAAAAAAAAATAAACAATAAATGTGACGAACTCGAGTTGAATCAACCTGCGGCGCAGAGGTTAGAAGCCGGAGGAGGGGGGCGGGCCTGAGCCGAGCAACAAGCTGCATCTTTAAAGGAGTGAAACCAGATTCCTGTCTCTGTGAACCGAACCGTGACTCCATGGAACCCCTCTTAGTGTACTCTGCTCTTGCTTTGGGAAAACAGATCTGTCAGAACAGTCAACAGAGAGCGCCTCGCGCCGCTTTACTCGGGTTTCCCCCCCCACTTATGGAACGGCCCCCGGCCACATGGTCTCTGCGGTCCTTCAGCTGCAAACACAAAGAGGAACTGAGGGCACGTAGAGAAGCTGCTCCGTTTGGCCACGTTTATTAGCGTGTGAGAACCAAAGAAGAAGAATCAGAACCGACGAGCTCGGAGGACTCCACGGTTACAGGAACTATCAACACGCAGCCTTGATTCTGTTGATGCTTTTATAAAAACACCTGAAGAGTTTATTTTACAAACTTTTTTTCTAAGTTACCAATTTTTTCTACCTGTTTTTGAATGAATGCAATGCTTTTATTGTGAAGTACTTTGTGATTTTATATCTATGAAAGGTGCTGTTGTTGGGTCGCAGTCACGTGACCCGGGTGATGCCCCAATTTAGTTGGGGCAGGAAGTGATTTGCTCCAGTTCAAAACAGCAAAATGGATAACAGAGAGTTCGCTAATGGCCTAAATGGACTGAAGTAGACGAAATATCGTAAAAAAAATTAGCATACATTTAGGATGTGATCCATTGTCTTAATAAAAAAGACTTGTCTTATAATCTGGAGGATTTACAAGGTGTCGAGGTGATCGACATTAACTATCTGCTGCAGACCTCCTATTATACGACGAGCCAGATGAAAGCTTTCAAAAKCCTCGAAGCTGCAATTATTTAGTTTCAGGTTGGGTCAAACATTTAGGATCCAAAGAAGCTTTAAATGTCTGTTGACTCGTTTCTGCCTGGGTGAGCAGTGAGTTGTGCTCTTATAAGTAATTAGCTTGTTGCTGTGTCCAAAACGACAGGCTGGGTCCTCCGGAGGACCCAGACTACCCGATCGAGGCGGGCCGGGTCCTTGGTAGACCGGGAAGACCAGAAAAAAAAGAGGCTGCGAATTTGGACGGTCTAGCCTCCCGTCCGTACGTCATGTCACCTAGCAACTGTGACGACGCTAAACAAGCAAACTTAAATCAAAACTAGAAAATTATCAATATATTAGCT
>NW_013952648.1:662936-670328 GCF_001266775.1 Austrofundulus limnaeus | reverse complement strand
AATTATGGGTCATGAAGCACCTTGGATAATCTCCAGAATTCAATTTAAAGGGTAATAAAATAATTGCTGATGTAATATTTTCTCTATAAATATTACAAAAACACAAAATAAGTATAAATAAGTATTTATATTTGTGTACAAACTGTTTATATTGTCAAAAAGCCTGTGTTTTTGGGGTTATTAATGAAGTTCATGTACTCAGACCGGTAATATTTGGGGTCACAAGTTTAAGCCATGGATATTTTGTGGGTCAGAAGATAAAAAGTTTGGGAAACACTGCTCTAGACCTCAGTCCTGGTCCTTTAGGGTCACTTGTCCTGCATGTTTTGCAGGACTGGTTCCACTAAAAGGACCAGGATTGAGGGATACTGCTCTACAGATGCTTTCCTAATGATGAAAAATGTGATAAGAAGAAACAAGGAAGAAGAATAAGAGGAAAAGATGTGACGTCAATCATTTTCGAAGGATGTTTTTTTTTGGTTCAACTCAAAGTAGAAGGAATACTTTGAAGTATTTGTAGGACAGTTTGATGTTTTATTTCATCGTGACCTTTTTCGGGAYGGTCTTTAGCGAGGAGATTTAAGACCAGGAAGTGATCAGGTCTAAAAATGTTTATAAAGGTGAATCAGAAAACACTGTGGGGTTACAGGTTACAGTTCTGGGAGTATTGAGGGATGAGACRCAGCTGAAGGGTGCTGGACGCAGGGGGGGTTTGGTGCTGATGCTGCTGGGGGTATGATGAGCTGTAGCGCTCATCCATCAAGACCACTTACACGCCATAGGATCTGCTCTATAGCTGAGGGGGGAAAATTAAGTTATGGACCCACATCTGCTGATACCCACTGCTTCATTAGAGGATCCGCCTGCTTAGGCAGCAACTGTACAACACTGACAACGCTGCAAGAAATAAAGACAAAATCCTGGAGTTTTTTTTAAAATTATGTATTAAAATAAAAGGAAAGGGGGTATGGTAGCTCGGCGGTCAATCCGGAGGCTGCAGGTTCGAGCTCAGGTTGCATAAAACTGAATTATTTCACGTGGGTTCACTCCCTGCAGCTACTCTTGCAGAAAGGCGCAGCCGAAAGACAAAAAGTAACTTTAAAATAATAATAAATGCAAAAAAAATCAGTTATATTACACATATTCAGCTCATTGTTGTCATTCTTTGTTTTTTTTTTTTCAGCTAGAAAACAATGATTTCTCTTCTTTAACGGTTAAACATTTCTTGCAGCGTGTTGKTTGAGTGGTTGAGCTCTTTAGCTAAGAACGGAGGAGCTTACAAAGTTAGGAGTTCATTTAGGACGCCACTCTCAGCTTGAGTCCACCATCGGAGCCCGGTGCAAATTAAAATGATTGGATGCAATTGGTTTGATGCTGCTGACATCGGCAAAAAAGTAAGTTTGCAGCTGAAACGGAGCTGCTGAGGGAGGAGACGCGCTGTTTTACTTATCTCGTTTACAAGAATCTCAGTGTCGAGCAGAATCTTGAATCATGATGGATGGAAGTGGACGGCACTAAATGTTCCGGTCAGGAAAAACAAACATTAAATAAAAAGCTGTGCTCCCCGGTGATGATCGGGTGTTTTCTCAGATAAATGAGACTTTTGAAGTGTGAGCGGGGATGGCTGGTAAACGTGGTCAAAGCCCTTACTGGTGTTTACAATAAAAATGACACATAAAATCACTCACATATAAAATAAATACCTTTGGTCCGAGTASAGAACCCTGAGGAACTCCATGTGATGTTACGGAGTTCAGATCTTACATCATTTATTTGTACAAACTGTTTTTCAAATAGCTAGATACCCACTGTAGTGCCGGTCCTCTAATTCCACATTTATTCATCTTTCAAAGGAGAATAATGTGGTCAGTGTTGAATGCTTTCTTTAAATCAACATAAACACTAAAACAATACTGTTTTTGATCAACAACAGTTATTTGTTCTATTAATTCCATGAGAACCATTATTTATTAGGTCTAAACCCATATTGACTGCTAAAAATATTATTTATTGATAAATAATCCAATTTAATCATAAAATAGTTTCTCTAAAACCTTTGAAATTCTTACATATTGTGAAATGTAGTGAATGATTGACAGACGTCTTGTCCCGCCCTCTTTTGGGGCTAAATCTGTTCAGCTCCAGATCAGTCCAAGGCCACAGGATTCAGCCAGTGACGATAAATGTACAATAATGTTCCGCGAGGTGAGCGAGGTGAGCATAAATGAGGTGGAATATTTAATTTCTCGCCTGTTTTCTTTAATGTCTTTGAAGGAAAAACAAAGTAAAGAGGTTGGGGAGGGATGGATCAAAGAGCACTCTAAAAATGAAATGTTGGATTTACTTAACCATGTTATGTGACCTGGTTCCACTTAACTGAGTTGAGTAAATTCAAAGCAACGTACTCATGTTCTTTGGTTAAGAAACTGGTTTATTGCTTTGAATTTACTCAACTCAGTTAAGTGGAACCAGGTAACATAACAACGTTTCATTTTTTACAGTGAATATTCAAATTTAGCAAAACAAAGTTTTTCTGTGAGCTGGTTTCAGCGAAAGGACCGACGAACGACACGTGTAGCTAACAAATCTTTTTTCAGACATTTAACAGACGGACGCTCTGTGTGAGCTTGTTTTTTTTTTTGTTGTTTTTTTTGGTGGTGGTTTGTTTTATGGTCGTCTTTACGTTGAAGAAGGACATACCGGTAATGTCCATTTGTAGCTGGTTTTCTTGATTTCAAATTGTAAACCAATCAGCTGCGTTCTGTATGTTAGACCACCACTCACCACTGATTTTTAGTATTTTAATTAGTTTCTAATAAAGCTAATCTAATATTCCTATAATTTTGTAATTATTTGATGTACTGATTAAATTGTAGTTATTTGCATTGTATTTATTAATACACAACACTCTTTACAACAACCTGATCAAAGATATTTTTTCTTTTACAAACCTAAAAAAGAAAGAAGTCCGATAATAGACGCAAAACACCCAGGAGGGGATTGTTTCTTTTTATTCACACACTTAATGTCAGCAGGACAAAATGTTTTTTTATATATTTATTAGACYRTATTCATTYCTTTAAAAATAAAAACAAAATAAATTCTAWATACWWCAAAAACTACAAMTCACAAGTAAAATGAAAGGCAGCAGAAAGAAGAAAAAATCTCATATCTGCCTCTTTTTTCAAAATAATAAAATAAAATTCAACCAATAATAACGTATAAATAACAAAAACAAAAATAAAAACAACATCAGATCTTTGTTGAACAACTTTTAGTGTGGATACACRTTATACTTTTTCATATTTCTTCAACAGACCAACGTACACATTGAAAAGAAATTGGTAATTAAATGTAATTACTACATTATTACCATGTAATTATGTGKTAATTAGGGTACAATTTTACTATGTAATGAATTGTCTGCAGTAATGTAGCACTTACCTGGTACTGTATTACAATTCACTATGTAACACTTAAATAAGTAGTAGGTAATTTGGACAGTTTTAAAGTTATGTTTTATTACAATTAACCACTAACCCCAAAATTTAGTTGCATTCTTCTGGTTATAAATATAGTGCTGAGTTACTATTGAATAGTAATTTGATTGTAGTTATCCAATAAAAGTAGTTTTACTAACAGTAGTTTCTCTTTTGTACCCTAATTACCACATAATTACATGGTAATAAGGTAGTAAYTACATTTAATTACATTTTTTATTACCTTGTACATAGTATTACATATAATATTACACAATATTACATGGTAATAAGAGTACCATGAAAGAAAACGTCACCGGACCCATGAATGTCTTTGCTTTGCTTCGAGAACTTTCCCATCGCCCAAACAGTTTCCACAGGCTTCACTACTAAGTCAAAGCAATTCTTACCTGATTTCCATCTCTCCGGTCGGCAAACCAGCGACTTTCCTTTCAAACTTTAAGGACTTTCTCAAGTTGAACTGAAACTCTTTGAAGGATCTCGTGGATTATCGTCTTCTCTCGTGTTGCCTCACACTGTGGAGCACTTTTCAATTACGCATTTCATTTCTGACAGTTGAGGCGAAACCACTGAGGCTTGGAAAGTATGAATGATGGCACTTAGTGAGCGGCTCTACCCTCCACACCCCATTAACCACCGCCGTGCGTGCGTTAAGTTGCACGAACTCAAGTCATAAGTCAAAATGTGAGGCCCAACATGTCTTCCTCAGGCCCGTATCTCCCTCAGCGTCTTTAGACGAGTGGTGGTTGGAGATGTGAGAGCCGGAGCATGCAGGCTGCTTGACTTCATCGGCACATAGGGGTCCTTCCTTCCTAAGCATTGCTTTCCACCTTATCTTGATTCTCTAGATTAGGCAATTCACTTTAAACAAGAGCTGAGAGAGGAAGGTGTTAAACAAGACAATCACGGCAGACTAAACTGACAGGTGTGGATTGAGTTTAACGTTTAGCTTATGAGTCCAGCTATAGTTACAAACAAACCTGAATGAGTCTGGAAAAGCAGTTTTTCTATAAGGCCAAATGTTTCCTTTATCCACGGTTTCCCTAGTTTTATGACATTTGTCTTGGCAGGTAGAGAAAAGAAACATAGAACAGAAATATAATGGGCACTGTTTGACAAGATCAATCATTTTTTTACTCATTCAGTTAAATGTAATTTGTCAAACAATGCTCAAGTTTTTACTGACATGTCTGATATCTAAAATCCAAATTGTTAAGATAATTTTTAAAACTGCAGATAGTGACACTGCCTTTTTGTACGAACAGTTTTGTTTCATGAATATCATATTTATAAAGGGATAAAGTGGAACTTATTAGGAAAGATACCTTAAAATTGAACACATAAAAAACATTTTGTCCAAAAAAAAAAACAACTTGTTTTCCTTCAGTGCATCTTTAAATAACTGGCAAACCGTTAACAGACTTTAGTTAACCATTGTGTGGAGGGTGCTGTGGGAGTATTTGGTGTTCGGTTTGCTAGTGAGAGTGATCCAGTCCCTGTAGAACCAAACCAGGACCTGTGTCCACAATCTCGGCACAAAGTTGAGCTTGTTCTCAGTGCAGGTTGGACTCCATGGTGGTCCCTTGTCTCCAGTCCTATTTTTAATGTTTATGGACGAGATCTCAAGGTGCAGTCGTGGAGAGGAGGGGATCTGTTTTGGGAACCACAGGGTCTTGTTGCCACTTTATGCTAACACATTCTCATGTCGGACTTGCAACATAGTCYATGTATTGACGCGCGGCGTCCGTCCTTGCCGACCGCGGCTTTTCTGGGTTTGCGTGATATATGAGGTTAACATGAGGAATCGTGATTAAAGGTTAACTTTTGAGTCTGTGGTTAACATGAGGTTAGGGGTTAGTGGTTAACTTTAGGGTCTGTGGTCAGGGTTAGGCTCTATAAGGCTAGTAGAAGTTAAATTTAGGGTCTAGGATGGTTAGTGTTGCGCAATTCTAGGCTTGTAAAAGCACACCGTCCTCCTCCACCCCATCTCGTACAGAACGGACGCACGGGGGGGTATCCCCGGCGTCAACATAATGATGCTTGGTCATGCATCAATACCTTGACTCGGGGGGCATGAGAATGGGCTACTTTATGCAGATGATGTGGTTCTGTTGGCATCTTAGGACCAAGACCTTCAGCCTGCACTGTGACGAGAGTCAGTTCCTCTAAGTCTGAGGCCATGGTTCTCGATAGGAAAAGGGTAGAGATCCCTTGTTCATGAGGGATGGCAGGATGGAGCGGGAGATGGAACTAGGGATTGGGGCCTTGTCCTCAGGGATGAAGGTATTGCTTCGGTCAGTCATGGAGAAAAAAGAGCTGGGTCGAAAGACAAAACTCTCGATTTACTGTTCTGTCTTCGTTCCAACCCTCACCTGTGGTCATGAGGCGTGGATYATGACCAAAAGAACGAGATCTGTGAAACAAGCGGTTGAAATGAGCTTTTTTCKTTGGGTGGCCGGCCTCAGCCTTAGAGATAGAGGACGGAGCATCCTCTGCATCTAAAGGAATTGGTTGAGGTGGTTCATCTGATTGGGCAACTCCCTTTAGAGGTGTTCTGGACACGTTCCAGGACTCGCTGGATCATGTGTCCATTCTGGCCTGGGAACGCTTTGTCTCTTGGACCTGTTGCCTCTGAGGCCCAACTATGGATAAGCGGCAGAAGATGGTGATGGAGACTTTAGTTATTTAGCGTTTTCACGCTGTATGTCCCATTGTTTCTCTGATTGGGGGCTTCCTGGGGYTCAGCGGTTTGTCCAGAATTACGTAAACATCTGGCATGGGAAGGCCAAGATCAGAACATCAACCAAAAAGCAGATGACCGATACTCCTCCTGAGTCACAGACAGCTAGGAGATTTATGTGATGATATGAGTTTTCTAGTTGTTTTTGTAACATCAGTAGACATTATGAGTCAACGTTTCTCTGGGTCAGGGAGGCAGTAACTAACAAAACCATTAGTTATTCAGTCTAACTCACACTTTGGTATCATTTGTCATGTTTCTGCAGTAATCTCTCAAAAACCAAAGCAAATGATTGACCTTTCTTTAAAAGCAACTTTTCCAGTGTTGTTGAAACTTGAGCGGCACTCCTCTGCCTCGTTGGAGCGGATCAAAGGTTTTATCCGTGTAACCATCTTCACCGTTAATGGCCATTAACCCGGTCGCCTCCGCGTCTTTCGAGGTGAGGGCGGCGTGGCTTCCAGCAGGTGATCACAGCTGGATGAAAGGACGAAAGAAAAGCCATGAGGGTAGTGTTTTGTGTTTCACCTGGATTATTACCAACATCAATCGTTCGGGCCTCATATATCAGCGGCTCGGCGATGGTGGCTGAGGGCGTCCTCACACACTGTGAAAGAGACTTCCTGTGAAAASTCAGATCCGTATCAGGACTTTGGATAAAAAGTAACAAAAACTGCACGGGTCAAACTGATTTCCCCGATGATCCGAGCCGATGTTATTGACTGTAAATCTTATGATGTTCCGGTGTTTATGCTTCGCCCCTGTAGGTTTACGTGCTGTTTGATGGTCTTCCTGAGTTTAAACAGATGCTTATATGCAGTTGTTTTGCGTCTTACTTCATATGCTGCGTTTTCACAGAGGAACCATGGCTAAGACAATTTAGTGTCACCTGCAGAGAGACAGACATTAAATTTTTGCTTATTCTATTTGCAATTATCCCTTAATGGAACATTTGGAATAAGACAGCCGTGTAATGCTGTTTCCTCATTACTAAAGTTTTGCACCAAGGTAAATATTGCTGCTGTAGTACCTTTAACCAGGCAATATTTTTTCCTGTAATATCACACCCAGCTGGGTGTCCTGCTTGGTTTTCTTTATCCTGTGATCACTTGACAGCCCCGCGCTTGTGTCAGCCTGAAACGCAAAGTGGGGGGG
>NW_013952648.1:661166-662861 GCF_001266775.1 Austrofundulus limnaeus | reverse complement strand
CAGAATGTGCCCCACTCTCCTTTAATTGAAATACTGTAGACCCCCATTGCCCAAATGCAATTATAGCATCAAAGATGGGCACAAGAGGAAACGTCGAGAAACAAATTGAAATTTTACAGTGGAATGCAAAGTGTCTCCAGCAGTGAGTAAGTGTTTACAATACTCAAAAGACCAGCAGAAGATGGTTACTACAAGGCAATAAGATCAGGCTCAAACAAGAAGTCATGTTTGTTTGCTCAGTATCAAACCTTAACTAAATCAACAAAACAAATTAAAGGACCTAGCATTCCTCCATGTAACAGGTATCACCTGCCAYTTTTAATGCCAGACTTTTACACTAAGATTATCTTGTGTTGAGAAATAACTAAGTTGAACTTTGGCTGTTTTTGTTAAACCCTGAAATCAATCTTATGTGCAATCACATGTAACATCACGAGACTCTAAGCTACCCCCACATCAAATTTTAGTTCAGTATCTTTAATTCTGACTGAGTTGTTGTGTTGGTTAAGTTTGCTTGTCTGTGGTGGCCATCTTGAGCTGAATTGACCCTGAAAGATAATTAAATGCAGATTTACATATAATGATTATATCCTTAAGAATTCTTTAAAATTCATCCAAGTTTTAGCTTACCGTTCTTACATTTTGTTCATTTTTGCAAAATGTTAAACATTGATTACATCTTTCAGAATGGAATGCAGCCTTTGCTGTTGTTGTAATGTCATCACGCTGCAACAAAAGCAGCCAGTAATTCTGCTAACTCTAGGCTACTAATGCTGCTAGTGTTAATGAATTTAAATTTTAAATTCAAAACATGTTTAATAAAAACGTCAGGAATGATACTTGGGGTTCGGCAGTTTGAAGTGCAGCTTGAACACAGCTGCAACTGCAAGTCTGTTCCCGTCCTTTTGTTGTAGGGGAGCATTAGCAGAGTTAGCATCTTTAGCAGCGTCASCAACATTGGCAATGCTAACAGCTTTAGCAGCATCGGCAGCATTAGCGATATTAGTAGCGTTAGTGATGTTAGCAGCTTTAGCAGCCTTATCAATGTTACCATTCATAAGCAGAGTTAGCAGMTTTAGCAGCGTTGTCAATGTTAGCAGCATTAGCAGAGTTAGCATCTTTAGCAGGATCAGCAGCATTGGCAATGTTAGCAGTGTTAGCAGCATCAGGGGCATTAGCAATATCAGCTTTGACAGAGTTAGCAGCTTTAGCAGCAACAGCAGCATTAGCAATGTTAGCAGCTTTAACAGAGTTAGCAGCTTTAGCAGCATCAGCAGCATTAGCAATGTTAGCAACTTTAAAAGAGTTAGCAGCTTTAGCAGCATCACCAGCATTAGCAATGTTAGCAGCTTTAACAGAGTTAGCCGCTTTAACAGGATCAGCAGCATTAGCAATGTTAGGAAATTTAAAAAAGTTAGCAGCTTTAGCAGCATCAGCAGCATTAACAATGTTAGTAGCATTTGCAGAGTTAGCAGCTTTAGCAGCATCAGCAGCATTAGCAATGTTAGCAGCATTTGCAGAGTAAGCAGCTTTAGCAGCATCAGCAGCATTAGCAATGTTAGCAGCATTTGCAGAGTTAGCAGCTTTAGCAGCATCAGCAGCATTAGCAATGTTAGCAGCTTTAACAGAGTTAGCAGCTTTAGCAGGGTCAGCAGCATTAGCAATGTTAGCAACTTTAAAAGAGTTAGCAGCTTT
>NW_013952648.1:659059-661137 GCF_001266775.1 Austrofundulus limnaeus | reverse complement strand
ATGTTAGCAGCTTTAACAGAGTTAGCAGCTTTATCAGGGTCAGCAGCATTAGCAATGTTAGCAGCTTTAACAGAGTTAGCAGCTTTAGCAGGGTCAGCAGCATTAGCAATGTTAGCAGCTTTAACAGAGGTAGCAGCTTTAGCAGGGTCAGCATTAGCGGTCACTTTTGTCTGTGGAGCTAAGGCAGTGTAGATGACTTGGTACCAGAATGTCACAGGTTTGACTCCTCGTCATGCCCACATGTTAGTGTCCTTGAGCAAGTCACCTAACCCCCCAAACTGCTCCCTGGCTGCTTAAATAGCTGCCCACTCGTGTGTCTCTGTGTGATGGGTCAAATGCAGAACATAAATCTCGTCACTGTATGAAAAAATGACACGTAAAGTACTTGTGTTTTGATGACATCAAAACAAAAGCTGCGAACCAACAGAAAATGCTGTGTTAAATGTAAACTTTAACATTTAGCCTTAACATTTGAATTTAACATTTAGCAAAAATGAGCAAAATGTAAGAACAGTGAGCTAAATGATGAAAATGTCAGTGAAAATTTTTAACATTTCATTTTGCWCTTCCTGCTTGATGGTTTTGCAGCTTACTGTGCAGTTAACATGGGCTCAGTCAGTCCGCTGGTGTTGGGACKCCCCTCACGCTCAGAGCCTGTCAGCACGTCGGCCACAGGAAGCTCGGAGTCCAGATGACAGGTGGAAGAGCCGAGCGCCTGCGGTGGAATTTAAAACGGCACGGCCCGGACAGCATGGCGACAAAACGTTTCAAGAGGCTGGAGACGTTCAGAGGAGATGCTCTCCAGACGCCTCTTCTCCACTGGAGCTGAAGTGCTCATTCCACGAGTCAGCATGTCAAGTTTTTTTTTTTTTTTTTTTGGTTTTGTTTTGTTTTTCAGGCTTCTGCTTTTGCGAGACAATGGCAGATAGGAATGTTTCGATATTAGCAGAGGCCTTCTGCGTGCTCGGACACGCCGTGCAAAGTTCAGCCGTGTCACACTTCATCTCTGACTCTGCTGCCGCGTATCGTTAGCTGCGAAGACCTGTAGCGGCGTGCTCGTATGTTTGCTTTTCTACGGATCCTCGGGGTTCGTTCCAATAAAACATCATTTCTTTGACTCGACTTTACAAACTGTCCGTGCTGTTTGTTAAAAAATGCAAGCAGTCGCTGCGCCTCTCGCACCTGTTTCATCATCAACAGAAGAAGCAGTGGGCTCRTTTTAAGCTCCAACATAAATTAACTCGTGTCCTTCTTAATAAAAGCGCCAGATCTGGTTTCTGAAGGAGTGAGGGACTAATGTGTTTTCCTCCTGCTGGAGGGCCGTGATGTCGACGACAGAGACGTTTGGCACAGGCTGTTGAAAATGGCAGCCGCTTCGCTCACTCTTAATCCAGACACTTCAGTCTTGACACTTTTATGGACGGACAGTCAGCGGAGAGAAGTTGCGCCGCTGTGGAGCACAACGATCCCCCCTCAGATACAGTAGCGKCGGTGGAAACGCACAGATGTGAAAGATCGTGTTTCAGGTGATACACCACTCCGACAAGCCTCTGCAGCAGCTCCGCTCAGAGGTATGTCCCACACGCTCCACGCTCCGGCGGGTTTCTGACGACACAATTTCATCAATTATTTTCAGGGAGGCGGACAGCTGAAATCTTGAAATAGCAGACGCTACGCTGCGTGTTTTTCCCTAAAATCTAGTCGCCACAAGTGGATTGACCTTGCTTTGTAACCCGAGACGTTGTTGTTCTCTGGAATTCACAAACTTTCATCTCTGAAGTCAAAACCTTTCATCGCAAACGGCTCTCGCGTCCCGATCCGCCGTCAGTCATCTGCAAACGCGAAGCGAAAGGTCCCCGCTCAGAAAAATGTGGAGTTACTGAGACACTGAGAAACATTTTAATCATGCGGAGCTTACAGACRCTTAACGTGTTCAAGAGATTCCAGGCTCCTGAGACGGTGAGACAGATCAAACAATGCGGTAAAAATAAGCAAAACTTTAGCTAAAAACAGCTGAAAAACACATTTTTCAGCTTCTTACAGGCCCAAGACTCATGTGAAAACTTTATCTGTGATTT
>NW_013952648.1:651716-658897 GCF_001266775.1 Austrofundulus limnaeus | reverse complement strand
TATATATAAAGCTCCTGTTTGCATAGCTACAGGTTTAAATTAAAAAAAATTAGCATAACTATCGCTAAAAGCAAAAAAACTTGCAAAAACGCTCCAATTGAAAAAGCAAAACAACAATTAAAAGCTAAAATAAGCAAGGCGGTTGTTATAAGCTAAAGTTAGGAACGCAATGGCTAAAAGCTAACATTAAGAAAATCATAGCTAATAGCAAAAATAACAGAGCTAAAACAGAAAATTAATAAAATAGCATCTAAAAGCTAATCATTGCAAAACAGTAGCTAAAAAAATTGAAAGACGCATATTTTTTGGCTTCTTTAAAGCCCAAGTCTCCTGTGAAAACATGATCTGTGCTTTGCCAGGTTAAAAAAAATGCAAATAAATAAAGCAATAATTGAAAAGGCTACAGTTTGCATAGCCGTAGCTTTAAATAAAAAAACAGCAAAACCATTGCTAAAAGCAAAAATTTGCAAAGCAGTTGTTATAAGCTAAAGTTAGGAACACAATGGCTAAAAGCTATAAGAAAACCAAAAGCTCAAATTTGCAGAAAGATAGCTAAAAACAGTTGAAAACACTAATGTTTTGGCTTCTTTCAGGCCCAAGACTCATGTGAAAACTTTATCTGTGATTTGCCAGTTTAAAATAAAGGTAAGTAAATTAAAAACATAATTAAAAAAACTACAGTTTGCACAACCACAGCCTAAATCTAAAATTAGCAAAACCCATGCTAAAAGCAAAAATCAGTAATGCGGTATTTAAAAGCTTGAAACAAAGAAAAACAACAATTAAAAGCAAAAATTATCAATTGTTATAAGCTAAAGTTAGGAACACAGTGGCTAAAAGCTATAAGAGAAACACAGCCAATAGCAAAAATAGCTTAGAAAAATTAAAATTTAATAAAATTGTGCCTGAAAGTGAAACTTTGCAAAACGAGAAAGAGACATACGCAACAAAAATATAGATAGCTGATAATTAATAATAATAATTATACATAAAAATTTTAAAGCTCCTTTTATTTACACATAACTTATTAAGAATATATTAGAAAATAAATGGTAAGCGTGTTAATTTGAGTCATTTAGCTTTTTTAAATACTGTTTTTAATCTAAAAAATACAAAATTATGTTTAAAAATGTCACAAAATGTCTCRAGTCGTGGTCCTGGAGGGCCAGAGTCCTGCATGTTTCAGATGTTTCTCTGCTTTGACACACCACAGGACTCTGCAGGACTATAAATGATCAGTTTNAGTCGTGGTCCTGGAGGGCCAGAGTCCTGCATGTTTCAGATGTTTCTCTGCTTTGACACACCACAGGACTCTGCAGGACTATAAATGATCAGTTTTRCAACATTCTTTTAAAATATCCTGCATTCCAGTGTCCAAACAGCTGACATGTTGAAATGACCCCTCTGTTACGAGCAGATCACTCTTCAGACTCGTCAGCAACACACCTGCAGCTCAGTTCTCACATGTTGGAAGGGTTCGTGTTATGAAGACAACAACATCTGTCCTCGAACAGGAAGAGCTGTCAGTGTGTTTGTTTCAGCGTGATGACATCAGCAGGCGAATCCGCTTTCGGTGACAAAAATGCATTTTTAAAAAAAAAACGACTTACAGTTCGGGCTTTCCGAACAAACAAATAAAGCAACTTTTCGTGATCGGGAAGCTCTTCTTTTGGATCTCGGACCGTTAACCTTTGAGATGCCGAACTGTGAGTCATGACTTCACACCTGAGTCATGCGTTGGAACTGGTTCCGGCGACTCGGTTGAGCGAGAGTCCTCCTCTTTCTCCTTCCCGTAAAAAGAGCAATCATTTCTTCATTAGTTCTTTATTTGTTTCCAACCATTCCACTTCAGGGGTAACGCACACAGTTTATTTGGGTACTCTTAATTACAAAAGGGAGATTGTGTGCCCTCCTCACCAAAATGAATGTCTCTCCCAGCCTCCCAAAGGGCAGCGTGGCTTCGAATTGGACTGTTTCTGATTGCATTTTCCAGGATTGATTAGGTTCTTTAAACACTGACCAGAACGACTTAGACCTTATCTCACTTGTAAAAGGCTAAGAAGTACTTAACCTACGTCTTTCCCCTTTGAGGTGCGGATCAAGAAAAGAAATGCTTTTATTTCCTATTTGTTAGTTTTTTTCTTTTCTTTTTTTTTCTCCTTTCAAAGGATAACCCTGAGGGTTGTGAGTTCAGTCACAATAAATTACATTGCAGTGCTGTTTCTCTCTCCAGATAGCCATTCAGGAGGTATAGCTACCTTCAGCAGCTTTTCATTTTTTTTTCTGCCGTTATTAAACACAGTGAGAGAAACGGCTTCCTTCAGTTGATTCTGTGGAGAGGAGATAAATAAATAAAAAAGGAAGGAAAAGAAACGCGCTTCGTTGTTTGTCACCTTTGTTATCGGATCAATGACAAACGCGACACACTCCGCGAGACACACAAAACACCAGAACGCGCTCACAGAGGCGGTGAGATGTGATCAAACGGTGCGTCTGTGTGATCGCAGAGTCGCGGCGTCGCCCTGCAGAGAGACCATTTTCACAAACAAACTAAAAAAACGTGACTTCAGTTTCTACATTAAACAATRACTGAGCTCTACCTGGTATTTCCTGCATGGAAACAGCATTTTAGCATATCCTTTAATAAACACTGAAAAGTACTACAAGTACGACTAAGTACCCGTATCGAACCATTCAATACACACTATGTGTGGAACAATTCAGATTTTTAAAATTTATTTTATCAACTTGTCTTCTGAAGATGCTCTGTGTTGAAGGATCAGTGGATCTGTGTTCGACTACTCCACCTAGGCTGCATTGTTGAGCGCAGATCCACTGAGAAATTTGCTGTTTCAGCAACATTTAATTTAAAAACTGTACTTTTGAGGTTAAACAAATGTTCATAATTAATTTCAATAAATTAAAAGTTTAAAAAGGGCATGGACATTTCTCTTTTTTTGTATCGGAAAAATATCGAACCTTGAGACTGAAGTATTGAACCGAACCAAATAGTGAATTTTCTGTATCGTCGCAGCCCTACTAAATGTATGTGAAATAAATACATAAATACTATTAAAAAGTATAAGTTTTACTCGCTGGTCAGTTGTGGTAAGTGTTGAAGTCTGAACGTTCCCGCTTTCCGACAGGGAATTCCCATGTGTTATCAAAATTTATTATTATATGCAACTTATTTTGAGACATAAAACAAAACTATTTAGCTAAATTGCTCAGTGGGGTTCAGTTACTCAAAAATAACATCTCAGTTATTATATTTAACCTTTTAAATGTGTTTATTTTGTTTTCTAGAATCATCAATTTAAAGTTTATCGTTGATTTAAAAACTTTTTTCATTTTTTCTTAAGAATTTGACACGTGTGGCCAAGAAAGTCCGGTTCAAACTGATGCGGACGAAACAATCGTCATCTAGGTCGACGTGAACTCAAATGCAGCCCGGTCGGGATCGGAGACCGCTCCAAAATCAGGAAGAGGATCACAGCACAGGGYGTTCTGGGTAATTACAACTAAAACACATTTGATTTAATCGGTTACTTCGAAGTTCTTCGAAGGACCCGGCCTACCCGGTCTAGGTGGGCCAGGCCCTTGGTCGACCCAGAAAAAAGTGGCTGTGTATTTGGACGGTAGAAGCAAAAATAGATTGAAATCAGCAAAATATCAGTATATTAGTATTATATATATTATAAACAACTAAATTGGCTTAAAGGCAATATTTGAAGAACTAATGGACCTATAGGTGCACGYTTGTTTTATTTCTGACAAGAATAATATTAAAAACATCCATCCATCATCTCTAACTGCTTCTTTCTTTTCAGGGTCACTGGTGCCCATATCCAGCAGTCACAGTGTTGGGGGCGGGGGACACCCTGGACAGGTCACAGTCCATCACAGGGACACATAGAGACAAACAACCATTCACTCACACCTAGGGACAATTTAGACTTATCAATTAACCTAATAGTCATGTTTTTGGTGTGTGGGAGGAAGCCGRAGTGCATGGAGAGAACACGCAAACTCTACCCAAGGGTAACCAGCAACCTTCTTGCTGAGAGGCAACAATAAGTGAGCCACCACCATTTGAAACAACCACTTGAAACGGTCAATTTTCATACTGTTTTGTCCACCCTTACAAGCAGAAAAAAATGTCCGGTCGGCCCACAATGCTTTATGGGATTTGATGGGCTGAGTGGGATCCATCGGACCCGTGTCTCAATCGAGGAAAGAGGAGGACGCATTTGTCGGCCGCATTGGAGGAGTCTTCGGATGTGGACAGCCTCCGGCGTGGCACTGCGATTCAGCCTTTTGAATTTGGACACAGACACGGTTTCAGTGTGAAAGTGAACCCCGACAGCTTGAATATAACAAATTTAGCGATTTTGGTCCCCAATGGAACCCATGGAAAGAGGCCATACGTGTTGTCATAAAACAGAGACTGAACGAAACACTTAGTTTAATATTTTTCCAGCTTCAGCATGAACGTCTTTAACCCAGACCTCACAGGTGCAGCCAGTAAAGACCTGGGCCAGAGAAAAGGCACGCAATCAGGTTGTTGTTCATAAACACTCGGACAGACCGAGGCACAGCTGAGTGACAGGTGGACGACCGTCGGTCCGATGCAGAAACAACTGCTTATAGGGGGGCATCCGGGCCAGGAGGGGCCGGCATCGCAGATGAAGAGCTCCGGAGCTGTGAATCTGTGTAAAGGAGGAAA
Source organism: Austrofundulus limnaeus (assembly GCF_001266775.1). Taxonomy (NCBI): domain Eukaryota; kingdom Metazoa; phylum Chordata; class Actinopteri; order Cyprinodontiformes; family Rivulidae; genus Austrofundulus; species Austrofundulus limnaeus. The sequence goes on along the minus strand of NW_013952648.1, from coordinate 654,171 downwards.
ATAATGGAGCATTAGTTCTGTTAAACACGCTCGTTTTCCCAAATTTAAAGAAAGCTGTCTGAAAAGCAGAATAAACACAACATAAAACACAAAACTTGTTTTCTGTGCCTCCAAAACCAAAAGGGGCCAAAAACTAAAAGGCCCTAAATCTCCTCCACAATTGATTGCGGGCATCGAACTGGGCGCACATTAATTCAGTTTGCAGCCATTAAAAGCGAAAGAGTGCTCGGGCTCGCAAATGGCAAACTCTGACTGTCARCGGCATGATGTATGGTAGCTTATAATATTCCCCTCATTATGATTAATAACATAGGAAGGGATCCTCCATTCTTGTCGAGACTGAAAATGCAATTAGCTGCCTTGGCTACTGTTGCAGCCTGCTCGCCTCCCCCAAGATAAAACACCTCGTTTRCACGGCGAGCCTCACCGTCGACTGCATGAAAACCTGCAGCGGCTGGTGCGTCCTCCTTTCCTTCTTTGGTTTAGGCTTTTTAAATAAAGCTTTTTATTAATAATTATTTACCTGGCACCTTTGCCCACGACGTCTCATCGATCCCTCTTTAAACCGTCCAGACGTTGTTGAGCGGGTGAAAGTGAGCTCGGCTCAGTTTGTTTTTCTGCACCTGCTCTCAGCAGGGACCGGTTGTGCTAAACATCAATTAATGCAGCAATATTCGTACGGAGCCCCGGCTCATTTTCACCTCACAGACGTGGACTCGCTGACCTCATTAAAGGCTGCAGTCAAGAACTGCTGATAGAGGATGATTCTTTTTATACTGCTGGCTTTGAAGGTTGTTTTTTTTTATGTTTGTTTCGTTAAATGAACGTTTGTTTCTGTCCAGGATGAAACTTCACACATTTAATCTGCTGCTGAACTTTTATTTTTAAAGATTCTTTATCTTTTCGTTGGCCAGAAYRAGGAGAAACTCGCTGCTCTTTATGRTGATCTGCACCTCCATCATGTAATGTTGGGTCCAGTTGTGACACAGACCTCGTCTTTATGRGTTTCAGTGATTTGCAGTGTTAAATCAACACTTAAAGAGTTAAATTTACCACTCTGTCTGAGTTTGTTTGGTCCTTATCTGAAATGGTTTCAATTGAACTCTTTCCATATTTTTAAATTTTCAGAGTACCATTTAACTCTAAACAGAGTTAACAATTAACACTGATTAACACTGAACAGTGTTAATAAAACTTAACACTTCAAGTCAAATAACTCTGATGAGAGTAATTATGATTCTAAGCAGAGTTRATAAGGTGCTCCAATGWRGTGACAAATCAACTCTGATTCTCGTGCTTTTCAACACTGCATTGAGTTATTGATGGTTAACACTGGAGGTTCATGTACCTCCTATGAGTGTTWATTTGACACTCGACTGTTGATTATTTACATTTTTTGCTGTGTAGAGGGGTGTAAAACAGACATTATGAGGTGTTGTTACACAGCAAAGTGTTAGTTTAACACTTCAGTGTTAAGATCAACTCGTTTTAGTGTTGCATTAACATTACACAGTAGTTCCTAGATAAGCATAAAGGAGTCGACCTTCACACACCAGGAAGTACCTCTCAGTCATGGTGTCGATTTACGGCCAATAACAAACTTAAACTTGATCAACTGATAAACCTGAACAAAACAACTCATTTTTACACTCACAAACTTTTTTTAATAGTCGTAAACATGCAAATACATCATTTCTACAAGATTACCCAGCATTCCTCGCTGAGAAAATGTTGGTCTGTCTAACATGAGGTGGAAAAGGGCGGGGCTTTTCAGAACTTCTTTCAACACTGCATGGTGTTATATAACAACACTGTTAAGAGATAAATAAGACTTTACAGTGGGCGGAGCTTTATTAACACTGTCCATTGTTGAGACAACACTGAGGAAATCAACACCAACACTGTGAGTCAGTTTACTCAGTAAGTGTTAAAATAACACTAGGGGGTGTTAAATTGACTCTGAAAAGATTAACACTGAAATTTTAACACTGGTTTTTACTGTGAAGGTTTTTCGATTACAACAAACGTCATCTCACCCGCTTCGGATGTTATCATTCATTAAATGGACGTTATTAGCCATAATCAGTCCCAATGAATGGCTTCAGACTATCAGCTGGTTATGATGCATAAAGCCACTAAGGTTTTTTATGCAATCTGGTTAAAATGTGACATAAAGCCACTAAGGTTAATTTTAGAGAAAATGACATGGGCTACGGTAAAGTAGACCAGACTCTGGCAGGATCAGATTGTTGCATTCCAACATATATGGCACTGGTAACCCACTAGGGGGCACTGTCCGGACATTCTGAAGCCATTCCATGGGACTGATAACCTGCTAGAGGGCACAGTTGGGACATTCTGAAGCCATTCTATGGGACTGATAACCTGCTAGAGGGCACAGTTGGGACATTCTGAAGCCATTCTATGGGACTGATAACCTGCTAGAGGGCACAGA
>NW_013952648.1:640889-643329 GCF_001266775.1 Austrofundulus limnaeus | reverse complement strand
GTCACCAGCTGCAGGAAGACATTTGACTCTTTCTTCTCTTCAAAGTCAATTTAAAAGAAAAATACTGCATTTTAACAAACTTGTTATTACTCATAAAGACTGGACAAAAACAAGTCATAAAATAAGAAATTTGAAAACAAACCGTTGGACCAGGTGCTCTCCCTTTGTTTATTTACCTGCAGAAATAGTTTGTGAAACCAAAGCAGCCATGTTTGTTTCCCTCCACAGCCAGCCTGATGTAGGTGAGTCACGTGACTCAGCCTCAGTGTTTACACTGACTGTGGACCCGCATTTCAGAACTGCACATCTGGAAACTGCTGCAAACATTTTCACATCAGTTTGAATTGATTTCATGTTTTGCAATAAAAAAACTTAAATCTAAAAACTGTAAACTGGATGATTCTGAAGCATAAATAAAAGTCAGATCAGCTGTGTGAAAATAAATGTTTACTTGATGTTTTTCAGGCCTAACTTAAACCCAGAGGTTGTGTTCTGTTGGCAAAATGACGTCATTCAGGCGGCGAGGCGCGGAGTGACGCACGAGCGGAACCTCACGTGTCAGACAGGGAGCGACCTCCATCACTTCCCGCCTTCCTGCCCGTAGATCCTCGTGCTTCTGCAGAAACGGCCAATTACCTTGTCAGTGAGCTGATCCCGGCTCGTCTCCATTCATTTCAGGGTGACGCGCGCGAACATAAACGGGGGTCCTGATCCCCCCCCCCCCTCCCCGCGCCGTTATTGATATGGCCTCCTCGAATCCACACAATTGATTTTTATGCTTCCCCCTAGCCACCTCGTGCAGCTGAGAGATATCTTTATTCTCGCAGAAAGTGAAATAAGTGCGTAATAAAACGGTGATATATTAAATTCGTTTTTTCCTTCTTCCTTTCCCGCGTCGCGCTTTTATTAGGAGCCATTTTTCATTTTTATTGAATTGAGAACCGCGCGATGCACGTGGCTTCAGGCGGGAAAAGGTTCAATAATCTGTGCAAATCACATCTACCACTTTAACTATCTATCTATCTATCTATCTATCTATCTATCTATCTATCTATCTATCTATCTATCTATCTATCTATCTATCTATCTATCTATCTATCNATGGGACTGATAACCTGCTAGAGGGCACAGTTGGGACAGTCTGAAGGCATTCTATGGGACTGATAACCGCTAATAACGTCCATTTAATGGACTGATGACATCTGAACCGGCTGGTCATCTCAGGGCACTTTACACACAAAAAAAACAAAACAAAACAAAACAAAGAATCAAAAGCAGCCAGCAGATTGTGTTGAATGACTTCATCACAGTCTCCCATTTTGAACAAGCTGTTTTATTGTGAAATGATGGGACTACGTGGTTATTTTGCACACAGTTTGTAAAAAACACAACTAAACTTCTTGTAACACTTAACTTTATTAATTTACTGCGACAACCGGAGACGGGTACCTGTTCTCCACGATCCTGCGTGGAAAAGCGGGCAGGTTATTTAGCAGCTGCGCTCGGTCAGTGGTTTTACCAAGTCGGCCCAGTCGGCCATGCTGGTTTTCAACGCAACTTTTAACAGAAATGCTTCTGCTGCCAAAATAAAACAGGACATTCTGACCTTTTTGACCCGCCGCCAACCGACGCTGAAAACCGAATCCGTGTCAAGAAACTAAAAATAAAATCTGGCTCAAGCAGCAAAATAAACTGCAGTTAACACTGATGGCTCTGCAGTTCCTCCTGCCCTTATTGGCCAAGGTTCAGCCCCCGTCCTACCCCTCCTCTTCCTCAGCCTTCCTACAGCCTCAATAAAGGAAGCTATAAGGTGCGTGTGTGCGAGGACCGGCCAACCCTCCAATTAGAGCGCGGAGCAGAAAGCGCCGAGCAGCAATCGACTCGCAGCAACCTGAGACGGTGGGATCTCATCCATCACTCTGCATGTGAGCCGGTGCCATATGAAAACACAAACAAGCAATCAATTGTTTCTGCTCACAGCTTGGGGCCTCCTAATCGAGCGCATTTACCCGACGCCGCGGCGGTAGCCCCGGCAATACTTTAATTTGCGAGACATTACGTTGAGTTAATGCCTACCAGGTTGCCGTTCAACCGGGGGGACTTGGCGCTGCTCGGCGGCGATGTTACGACGCCGGCGCGGCGCTGCACGGTAAGTGGGACGCTGTGATGTAAACGATCTCGCCCGCCRCAGCGTAATGGCTCGCAAAATGAATTTATGTGGGAAACGGCTGCGGAGGAATATTGCGTCGTGTCACGGCGTAATTAGAGGAGGGTGGGGAAGGCAGGGTGCGCTGTACGAAAGCCTCCGCGTGGTGGCTGACTGGCTCTGGCCTTTGACCGCCTCTCTGAGCCGATGAGACGTGTGTGTGTGTGTGCGTGTGTGTGTGTGTGTGTGTGTGTGTGTGTGTGTGTGTGTGTGTGTGTGTGTGTGTGTGTGTGT
>NW_013952648.1:628144-633726 GCF_001266775.1 Austrofundulus limnaeus | reverse complement strand
TCTATCTATCTATCTATCTATCTATCTATCTATCTATCTATCTATCCATCCATCCACATTTGGGTGAAGCGGCTCCATCAGTGCCTTTTTAACCAGGCCCACCTTTCCACTCCTGCCGTTTCCCGACAGTCTTCTTGGATTTATGCTCTCATTGTCCATCAAACTACAACAGATTATTTCTTCCCTCCGCCTGCGCGCGACACGGAAACGCGCGCGCTGTTTGTTGTATCATTCGCTGCACAAACTGATGCTCATTCATGACCCCTCCTCCTGCTTCTCCTTTGATTTATTATTTTATTTTCCTCAATGAGGATGCAGAGGTCCTGGAGAAAATAAAAAAAGAAGAATCTGAGTTGAACAGCGGCCCTCTGAGGAGCGCGTGAGGACGCGGTTGTTTTGTGAGCGCGGTAAACGAAGCGCGCGAACGCGTTTCCTTGTTTTCCTGAAGGCTGACTAAAGCAAATCCTGTCCGACAACATGATGATCCTCTGAGTGTCCAAACCTGTCAGCCTCTCTCTGTGTTCAGTGCAGAATAAGACGGATGTCTCTTAGAGGCTCATTCCACTGGGAAAACAAAAGAAGTGACGCAAACTAAACAAACTGGAGCGCGTGGCATGTTTGCAAAAAATAACGCAAAGTAATCTTCATTAAAATAAATGTTGGCCTTGACTCTTTGACCCGAAAAAACAAAACAAAAAATAATGATTTAATTGGCCTTGACTATAAACAAATAAACAAAAAATAAAAAGGCGCATTCTAATCAAAAGTGTAAAAACAGAGAAAAGCACCTTTTAAATAATTACATCATGATGCAACTGCATCTATAAAACTAACAGTGTTGTATAAAGTACCTCAAAGTGATACTTGAGTAAAAGTACAAGTATCTTATCATAAAAATACTTTGGTAAAAGTTCAAATCTTCTCTAAAAATACGACTTGAGTAAAAGTCTTAAAGTATCTGATATGTTTTGTACTTAAAAGTAAATTTCTGACACAAAATATACTTAAGTATTAAAAGTAAAAGTACTGAGTAAAAGTGAGATTTTCCAAAATGACATTTACTGGGAGGTGACTTCTTAAAAATATATATTTTCTAACGGCGTGCAGCTGTGATGGGTTGTGTACAAGCTGGTATTTATTTATACTTCTCATCCAAATTAAATTCACCCGATCAGGAGACACAATTTATCAGGATAGTATTTTTTAAAGTAATAAATCTGAATAAAATAAGAGTAATGACTTTCTATTTCTTACCTTTTTTAAAAATGTAGTGAGTAAAAAGTACAGATAATTGTGTAAAAATGTAACGAATAAAAGTAAAAAGTTCGCTGAAAAATAATTACTCAAGTAAAGTACACATAACCAAAATTTCTACTTAAGTACARTAACAAAGTATTTGTACTTAGCTACTCTGATGCTGATATAAAAATAAATTTGAGATTCATTGATTCTCTGATGTTTTGCAGCTGCAGTAAAGCTGCGTCTTTATTAAAATGAACAAAATCTCCGTTCAAACACCGGAAAAWGCTGTAAAACACAAACAAACAAACAAAAATAAATAAATAAATTAAAAAAAATCACTGCGGCCTCTTTAAGACACCAGAGCAAAACAAGTCTTAGGAGGAGGAGGGAGAAAGTGAGGGAGGAGGGAGGGAGGGAGGGAGGACCGAATGGCAGCTTTTACGCAGACTCACCTGCTGAAACGCGCCTCAGCTCCTCTCCTCGCGCTCACCTCCGATTAACATCCAACAGCAGGTCAGCGGTTCGTGCTCTCTCCCTGTCCTGCTCACTTCCTGTGCTTTTGCTTCCATTTTCTTTCTTTCTTCTTTTGTTTGGACACAAAGAGCTTTTCTGCCATCATGTCCGCTGTGAATGGATCGTCGGTGCCAGAGTGAGGCGAACAAAGCGCATCAAGTCTCTCCGGAGAGCTGCTTCTTTTCACAACCCCCGGATTCTTTTCTCTTTTTTTTTCTTATTTGGTTTGTAAGTAAAACTTCTCAGGATAATCCGTTTGATAGGTTGGTTTCTCTTGGACAGCGCGCCGAGTTAAAGATGGAGAGGATGAGATGTTCCTCAGCCAGGCGGATGGGCTTTTAATTTAGGGAACATCCGATCCTGGAGAGAAACAACAACACAAACATAATGGCATGATTTGGATAGCAGCAGTTACTGGTTACCTCTGGGAGTTGACGGAAAGCAAGAGAATAGCCCGGCTCTTCAGCTCGCAAATCCCAAAATAATCCTGTCCACAGACGTGAAAACCGCGCTCTGATCCCACAAAAAGCGCGTCCTGCACGGCGGCCATGGAGCACACGGGCATCGAGGAGGTGAGCCAGACGCACCAGCAGCAGCACGAGCCCATCAGCTTCGGGATCGACCAGATCCTCAACAGCTCGGACCAGTCCAGCGGCTGCATGCTGCCCAACCGGACCGGCGCGGACCCGGATTACGCGCTGGCCCCCAACGTCTACGGCAACGGCTACGGCGGCGTCTACAACCCGGCCTGCTCGATGGCGGCGGCCGCGGCGGGCCTGGCGGGCTCCTACAACGTCAACATGAACATGAACGTCAGCATGAACATGAACATGAACGTCAACGTGAACTCGGCCAACCCGGGCGGCGTCATCCGGGTGCCGGCGCACAGACCCATGCCGCCGCCGCCGCCGCCGCCGCCCGCAGCCGCCGCCGCGCCGCACCCGCCCCCTCCGACTCATCCTCCGGGCATCGGACCCGGGATCCCCTCGGTGGCCGGGATGGGGATGGGGAATCCCGCCAACTTCACCTTTCCGTGGATGGAGAGCAGCAGGAGGTTCGCAAAGGACAGACTNCACACACACACACACACACACACACACACACACACACAGAAAGCCCTGCTCACTCTTCCTCAGACCCATTTAATCCCAATAAGGAGTTAATTTATAAGCTCGTTGCAAACAAATGTAGCATTTTAAGCCTTTTATTTCATTTCCTGCTCCGACTCCATGAAAAACTCACATTTTTTGACCAAAACGTAAAACTAACAAGGTCAGATTTGAGTGTTTTGGATACTGAGTGAGAGTTTTTATCTTCAAAAGATCAAATCAGAGGCTTAAAGCTGGAAAGCAGAACCTTTCATTCTTCTTGAAAATAGAAAAAAAAAAACCCACAACAAATATGGAGAACTGGTTCCCATCATCAGTGTTTTCATTTGTTTTCTCATCATTAAAACTGCTTTTTTTTTTCCTGTTTACAGCTTCTTAATGAAAAGGGAGATAAATTCATACAGATGATTATTTAGGATAATTAGTTCCTGTTCCCAATAATAAACATTTTTATTCCTTTAAAATGAAGTTTTGTTTTTTTCTCTTGTGTTTTCCRTTTAGTTAATGAGACTTTAAGTGGAAGAACTTGCGTTAAATGTAAAAACAGTGATTCTCATCAGACTCAACGACAAGAAAAATGTCATTTTATGCAAATGTTGGTTAAAAAAAAACAAAGAAAACAAATCAGCTTTTTAAAGCTTTTATCCACTAAATGTTAGTTTATCATTTCATATTGACTTTTATTTGCAGGCAGATGTCAGCCCCCCCACCCCCGCTCCCTCTGCAGAATGGCCCCGGGGCCCCCTCCTGCCCTCTGCCCTGGGGTAAGAGCGGCTGCGCTGGCCCTGACAGGCGGCTGGTGGCGCTTCGCTGCGGCGGAGGAAATTAAATTACCGCTGCTGTTGTCCTCTTTGTAAACAAGACAAAAGCCAATGATACGGCCAATTACACCTAAACACAAGTCAGGCGCTGCGTGCAGCCATGACTCACGCACAAACTAATTGTTGAGCTGCTTCTGCAGAGATTTATCGCAATTTCAAGCAAAAATGTTGCCGTTGTTTAAATACTGAATGCAGAAATGCAACTTAATGATGCATCTTTTAAATAAAACTGTGGTTTTGTGAAAATAGATGACGTATTTGGGAGCATGAACACTGGAAAATAAAAAAAAATAGCTTGTTTCTTTATTCAGACTAACATTTATATAAATGTGGCAGTTTTAAACCTCCATATAAACATGAANATCTGAATCCTAATTTTATGTCATTTTAATGAGGAATTTTTGATGTCATAAAGAAGAAACCTCAAATTATATTTGAATATTAAGATTTCCCAGCTGGAAAGAAACAACACTTTGCTAACTCACAGGGAAAATCTCACAATTTTAAGGCGTTTTTCCTCAAAATCTGTTTTTTTTGTTGCTACTGCTCAAAAATCTGCTTGAAATTTTTTGTTTTATGATTATATTTCAGACAGTTCATTCAAATGATACATTGATAAGGTTTTTTATTCATTATATTTTGACAAAATGCAATTTTTGTTAACATTTTAATCAAAACACTATATCTGCCTGTTTCTCTGGACCACTTTTAGACTTAATCGTCGTTTCGATGTGACGGGTCACAAATACGAAATGTTTAGTCTGAGTTTGATTTATCGTTGTTTTTCTACAAATTGTCACTTATTTTGTCTGAATGACAAATGTGTCGTTTTGTGATGAAACATGTCCAAAGACAGAGTTTATGGCAGGAAACCAGGTTAAAGTGGCCTCTGTTCRTCGTTCAGGCCTCCTTCATGTGATTAAAGCAGCCGGTGCCCGGCTGGCTGCTGCTGCTGCTGCTGTCCTCCAGATGTGGGACCTGACTGTGTCTCCCTTTCATTTAGGGGAGGAGGCAGAGGAGAGCCGAGCCGGGGAGGCCGCAGGGGGGCCGGAGGCGGCCGGGTCCCTCTGCCCTCTCCCCAAGGGAGACATCGGCAGGGTCCCCGTCTGGAGCACCGTGGAGACTTTGGCCAAATGCTATTACCCCGAGCTGGCTCACCTGCGAGACAGCAGCGGGCTCCTGGCCGACTATCCTTTCCCAAAGGGGGCTTGTCCAGGTGAGTCACCCCCCCCACCCCCAATGTAAAACTCACAAATAATTGTTTAAAATGGTTTTTCATGTGTTTTATTAGCAGCTAAGGCAAAAACTTCTCACTTTATTGATTTATTTTTGGTTACATTTTTGGATCCATGTGTCAGAACCAGAACACACAAAACTGTCTGTCGAAGCAAGTTTTTAAATCTTATATCCAGACTCAAAATAAAAAAAGAGTCTTTTTGATCTTGTTTTTAGAACTGATTTATTGAACAAGAACAGAATGTTTAAGATTAAGAATCTAGTTAGCAGAAAATGTGAGATTATTTATTTTGTCAGCCAAAAATTTGACTTAAATTGAGTGAAAAAAAATCTGCCAACGGAGTGAGACACAGATTAGGACCACTGAACCAAAGAATTCTGACTTTAATCTCTGAATTTGACTTTAATCTCAGAATTCTGACTTTTAATTCTTAATTTAATCTCTGAATTCGACTTTAATCTCAGAATTTTGACTTTTAATTCTGACTTTAATCTCTGAATTTGACTTTAATCTCAGAATTCTGACTTTTAATTCTTAATTTAATCTCTGAATTCGACTTTAATCTCAGAATTTTGACTTTTAATTCTGACTTTAATCTCTGAATTTGACTTTAATCTCAGAATTCTGACTTTTAATTCTTAATTTAATCTCTGAATTCGA
>NW_013952648.1:626245-627913 GCF_001266775.1 Austrofundulus limnaeus | reverse complement strand
GTCAATTATTTGTGTTTAGAGCTGAAATGTTGCAGTTGTTGCTTTTGTTTTTAAAATGAATTCAATAAAAAAAAGAAATGAACAGGAAAGGGATGTTAGAAATAATAATGTAACCTTTAAAGGAAAACAACAAGGTTTCTCAAAAAATAAAATATTTCTCTTCAMTCCTTCAGGAGAAATGATGACTTTTATCGATAAAGATTAAAAGCGGAGGATGTTTGTGAAAGTGTGCAGCCCCTCCTCTCCGCACATTAAATATTCATATTTCAGTTCTTTCAGCCTGATTAATTATTAATTACGAGGGGACGATATGTCGTCTGCGAAAAAGATCCAGTGTAAACAGACTTATCAATTTTAACTCATGGTCACCGAGGGCCTCTCGTTTAATTTCTTCTCTCAGCTTTGTGTAATTATTTCGCAGCTTGTATATTTCCTCTGTATTGATCAGCAGCGTCTGCACACACATCAACACACACACCTTCCACTCAGACACACATTTAATCCTCCTACAAAAAAGCTCTATCTCCTTGAAAAAAAAAACACACAATGTTTCTCCTGCTTTCTTGTTTTTCCTCTCCTCTCCTAAGATGAAACCTGAGGAAGGAGACAAAAACAAAGCCTCTCCTCTGCAGCTCACATCAGCTAAATGCTGCCAAAAAGCCTTCCAGTTTGCCCATTCATCCCAGCTTGTTTAACAGCACTGTGGAGAGAAAAAAACTGCTTAAATTGTTCTGCAGATTCTCATTTTTCACCTCTCAGGACAGGAAAATGCTCCAATCAGCAGAGTAAAAACCTTAAGGGTTTGGGATGTTTAGAGCCAAAAAACCACCTGAAAAAAACATTTATCATATTTTTTTCTGCACAGATGCTGAAAACTAAACAAATGTTTTGATGAAATATCATTTTATTTAGATAATAAAGCTATTTTTGATTAATTTAAATAAGTATTTACGTTTAAAGAGTCACGTCTGTGAGGAAAATCTAAGCAAATATATATAAAATAACAATAAAATGCTCAAAAATGTGAAGCATGATGTGGATTGGAGAACATACTAATAATAATAATAATAATAAAAATAATAATAATAATAAATGATTTGCAGGCAGTAATAATAGTGACATAATGAGGCTCCCTGTCAGTAAAGCGCAGCTGTGTGATGCACTCAGCACCAATAAAAAATATAATTACACTCTTCCCCTCAGCTGTAAATTTCTCTTCTTCTCTTTAGTGCGAAATGGTTTCATCCCTCCTGCGCTCTGTGTGCGACAGGAAACACCGTCCTCTCCTTTTYGTCCTGCATTGTGTAATAAATAGAAATGTATGTTCACGTTATATTTCAATATCCCCCCTTAGAATCCTTCACGGATGTATTTATTAGATTGCTCCGGAGGTAATATCCGCAGTGGGGAAGGGAGGCGCTGTCACAGAGAAGTGTTATTAACTATAAGTGGTTTTATTATGGGAAACATATTCTCCAAGGTGGCATTTTATTTTATTTTTTTATTTTATTTTTTTTGATAATGCTTATGCTAAATTGTGTTACAGAAGAAGCAGCTTTTAAGTTTTCTCCTGTTTCTTTTTTTTTTCACTCTAAGAGAGGAAATACAAAGGTTTATTTTTAATTTTATTTTTATTTTTTAATTTAGAGGTTTTGGTTTGTCCTGATT
>NW_013952648.1:623246-626235 GCF_001266775.1 Austrofundulus limnaeus | reverse complement strand
ATCTTAAACATTCTGTTTTTGTTTAGTAAATCAGTCTCAAAACAAGATAAAAATATTTGTCTGGATTTAAGACTTTAAAACTTGGTCAGATGGACATTTTTTGCAGCGTGCTAATTTCAGCTGTCAGCTGCTGTTTCTCTCACATTTCTAACAACAAACGATCAGATTAAGAGCTGAAAATCCAAACTGTGTTCACGGCTCAGAGTCTACAGGCAACAATGTGTCCAAAACTCAAACGTTCAAATCAAATGTCTCCTCCCTCTTCAGCCGCCCTCTCGCCCTTCTCTGTGACCCGTCGAATCGGCCACCCCTACCAGAACCGGACGCCTCCCAAAAGGAAAAAGCCCCGCACCTCCTTCAGCCGGGTGCAGATCTGCGAGCTGGAGAAGCGCTTCCACCGGCAGAAGTACCTGGCCTCGGCCGAGCGCGCGGCCCTGGCCAAGGCCCTGAAGATGACGGACGCACAAGTCAAGACCTGGTTTCAGAACAGGCGCACAAAATGGCGGTAAGCCCGCCATTTGTTGCACGCTCGGATTTCCGAAATGCTTACGGGTACGTTTCTTTGAAGGCGAAGTAAAAGTGCTCGCGGACGAAGCGTTGGAGGAGTTGTAAAACACAACACCTCATTCTGCTTAGCTTAGCTGCCTGTCCAGGCCGCTTCGCTTGACCAAGCAGAATTCCTCCTGAGCCTCCTGAAAGGCCTTTTAGAAAGCTGCTGTCCAAAGCAATCCTGAAACACTCACAGGAGGAGCTGTCTGCCAAGTGCACACACACACACACAACACACACACAACACAGCACACACACCTTCACTTCATTCTAACCCTTGTTTATAGCCGTTTGGAAGTAAATGAGCAGGAAATCAAATTACGACGTCCTGCCTGTTGTTAAAGGAGCAGGACGCACAATTCAAAAGCAGATTGCAAATTACCTTAAGTCATTACCTTAAGTCATTACCTTAAGTCATTACCTTAAGTCATTACCTTAAGTCATTACCTTAAGTCATTACCTTAAGTCCTTACCTTAAGTCATTACCTTAAATGCTTTTTAAAATGATTTTTACATTTACTGCACGTTGGAAGCAGTTACAGTAAAGGCTTTGTTTTTGTTTGCGCTGAATCTACCACCATAAAGGTTGAAGAGTTTATACGCAGGCCTACGTCACGTTCGGTCTCTAAAATAACGAACGCGCTCGTTGATGAAACGTCGCCGCAGCGCCGTCTGACCGAGCGACCCGTCACCCGCGCACGCAGGGAATTGGTTTAAGTCGTTTCCCCGATTTCCTACTTTTTCCTGAGATTTATGCCGTTCCTCCCCCCCCCGTCGTGTGCATCTGATAGGACGAGCGTGAGGGATGTCTTTGCGTGACGACCACGCTGGTAACAAGAGGATGATCGAATCAACAGCCGGGGAATCGGATTATGATAATGTTGTTAACAATAATGTGTGGCTAATGGATGGAGGATGGTGTGCAGGAGAGAGAGAGGGAGGGGGGAGGTTGGAGGTGTGTTCCTGCCTCTCAGTCCTGTACCTGCACTTTGGTTTTTACTGTCGATTCAAAGCTCCGTTAGGGAAATGTTTCCTTTTTAATCACTAATTTGTCTTTACTGTCGTGATCTTTCAGAGCAGTTCATGAAGAACTGAGTCATTTTTTCACTAATTATGGAAAAATCTCTCCCTGCAGTCGATCTGGTTGCAAAGTTAATCTAGTTAGAAATGTTAGTGTTAAATAAAATCTGCATTTTTTAGAACTTCGGGTACAAAAAAAAAAAAAATCAAAATTTACTAAAACGTCTAATATCTGCTCGTCAGGATGAACTCGTCCATCTGCAGGGCGTACAGGATGTGTGTTAGAATAAAAGAACAGATGTAATGTTTCACCTTCACCACACACACACACACACACACACACACACACACACACCTGTGAACAGTAAAGCTTTCATTTGAGCTAAAAATGAGCACAACTGCTGCTGTGACACATTCTTGCGTTTTAATGCATTAACAGATCCACAGTTTGCACTAATAGACGTCTTTAATATAAAAAAAGCTGCGATCCATAAAGGTTTTTCTCAATTTAAAGTCATGATTTCAAATCAGAGATGGCACTTTTATGTCCCAGATGGGATATCTGCAGCATAATTACCGTTTTTATCATCACCGAGCTCCRAATCAAACGCCTAACGTGAAGTTTTATTACGCCGCTGCAGAAATATTAAGAAACAGGAAGGTTCAAACCGGAGCAGGATTCATTTCCGCGTAAATCTGCGCCGCTAATTTACACCGAGGTGATGTCAACTTTACGTGACCCGCCGTAACAGCTCAAATCTAACCGCTCGTCTTCTCTCTACAAAGTCGTTTGCTCGCCTCCATTTGCCAAATCGTCGCGTTCGGCGCTGTCGAGGGAGACGCAGGCGGCTTCCCTCGCAAAAAATGACTTCATGTTCCATTTTCCCTCCAAATTGTCGCCGCGCGCACGAGCAAATGAATTTCCAATTTTATTTTTCGAGTGACTCTGCGCGGAGGAACCCCGGAGGGAGCATGTGCAGATGTTTTCATATTCGTTTTTTTTTTTTTTTTCAGAATGGTGAGCTTTTCTGACAAAACAAAACACAAATAAACACCTCGCGTGACAGCGGGCGGAACAGCTCGCAGCGACAGGAACGACACGAACGGAGAAAAAAACGTTGATTATGTTAAAGCTTCAAAATGAGGATGAGGCTGCGGAGTGGATCTATGGCCGACGATCTCGTTACATTTATTGATCAGCTGTTTGCACGGCTGACAAAACAGACAGGATTCATGGATATTTTATGATGCAGATGATAAGAACATGAGAAAATCCCAATAAATAGGACAAAGAAGGGGATTATTATGGTTTATATCCACAATTAGCATAATGCTAAAGAGAAATATGTGACCCATCATATCAAAATGAGGATTAAGTCAAATTTGGTCAAAATGACCTAATTACATGTTCAGATTCCTG
>NW_013952648.1:621452-623236 GCF_001266775.1 Austrofundulus limnaeus | reverse complement strand
GTGTTAGATTTGCTAAAAGAATATTATTCAAAGTTTTCTCATCATCAAATAAAATCACGAATTTGAAACATTTGTAAATCTCTGAAAAACACAACAGCTCAAAGTTTGCCTTGTGACGTATGGAAAGCTTTTCCAATTAAACTTGTTCTAATGCAACAAAACAGCTTTGATGATTGCCAAAATTTAATTAAAAACATTAAACTCAACAYAAAACAAGGKTGAAATTCACACAAAACTTTGATTTTGTATATTTTTAGAGTGAAGATGTTTTAAGATTCTTCACTTGCAGCTGAAAAGTTTTCATTAGATTTCTTTTATTCCAAAACAGCGTAGTGTCCTTCAACACATCCTTCCCTCCTTTGTCTCCTCGGCCCTGCAGGAGACAGACTGCGGAGGAAAGAGAGGCTGAGAGGCAGCAGGCCAACCGGCTGATGCTGCAGCTTCAGCAGGAAGCTTTCCAGAAGACGTTGAGCCAGCCGCTGCAGCCGGACCCCCTCTGCCTGCATAACTCCTCCCTCTACGCCCTGCAGAACTTGCAGCCGTGGGCAGAAGACAATAAGGTGACCTCCGTCACCTCCGTGGCATCTGTAGTGTGAGCCAGTGTGTGTGTGTGTGCGTGTGTGGAGGAAATGCTTTTATTTAGCTGTGAATGGACACAATAGAGGAGTTTCTTCTAAAGTCTAGAATAAATGTTGTGTTGGAGAATAAAAAAAGAGTGGACGTTATGTTTTGTCAGTCATTGATTGTTACCAGCGACAGAGACAGAGACAGAGACAGAGACAGAGACAGAGACAGAGACAGAGACAGAGACAGAGACAGCTATCTGTTACTGCCAACATCTCCAAATCACAGGAACCACATTGACTTTGTTGTTTGTCAGAATTAAGCAACTGTTATCTTACAAATCTGTAGTCTGTTGAGTCATATCCTGCCTTACACCACGTTTTCACTTTCCCTTCAGCTGTCGGTCTAAAAGAGAAGAGGGCACTWACCCCTAAGTGGAAACAAATGGACACCTCTGTACATGCCCAACTACCGAGACTGTCCCCCCCCCATTTGCCTCTGGATCCCCCTCGCAAGGTGGCAGAGCCTCTCTGCCAGTAATGGAAAAATAAAAGACCTCCTGTTTGGGTTTTTTTTTGGCCCTTTTCTTTTTTYTGGCTTTTGACTTTGTACAATGTAGTAAAATGCATGTTTCAACCCTTTTCTGTGTGCACTCGGAGGTCCCACTGAAGTGTCCCCCCGCCGGCCGCGGAGCTCAGGCGGTGTTGGATTAGTCCTGATCATGGATGCCTCATTATGTTAAAAATCAAAAGTGTTTTATATTAAAAAAAATATTGTGACTTTTTTTGAAAAGATGACCGACTGCTTTCTTATTCTTGCCTCTTTCATTGACTGTTTATTTTTGTTTGTTTTTGGCCATGATTATAAAAATAATGATCACAACTTTTGGCCATGAGACCCAAAYAGCCGATACAACAGAACTGCTTCAGATCAAATAATACAGCTTTTATACAAGAACAAATATAAGTTTACTCACACACACATTATGGACATGAGCGTCATTAATTTAAGGCTTTAAGTCATTTCTTTGAACCATTTTATTCAGAGTGAAATGATGAAACAAGTTTATATATCCACACATTCAATGCTCATTAACAACGTACACTTTTTTGTAATTTTTAGCATTACAAGCTTCTGGGACGATTCCAGCTGGATTCGACCAATGGGCCTCATGCAAGAACATGTTCGTAGTCTTATCCTAAATTTCTCTTACTTTTGTT
>NW_013952648.1:616742-620575 GCF_001266775.1 Austrofundulus limnaeus | reverse complement strand
CTCCTAAATCACTCGTACGCACAACTTAAGAACAAATCTGTGCGTACGAACGGTTCTTGCATGAGGCCCTTTGTTTTTGGCAGAACTGATTAAATTGGTTGCTTTCCATTTCAGCAGAGTCTATACATTTTCAACAGGACTGATTTCAAAGTTTTGGGAAAGCCAGTCCAGAAGCTAAATGTTAGCTTCTTCCATTCAGAAACCTGTTTTGATGTGTTTGGTGTGTCGGAGCACTCAATCGAATTTAAGCTTCAAAAGTTCAGCTGTTGATTTCAGTTGAAGATGAAGAATTTGGAGGTAATCATTATTTATCATTTCATCCACTTTGARCAATGTTCCTGTGGCTCCACAGCATGATGTTACCACCACCGTGCTACGGTGTTATTATGTTYTTGGGTTTGAAAAGTTCACCTCGACTCATCCAAAATTCAGTACAGATTATGAGAAATTTGTTGGAACAAAAGACAAAAGAAAAAAAGAAACACAACTGAGGTGCATAGAGCCATAAAACTCAGTTTCAGAAACACATCAACAGATATTTTGGTGAATTCCTATCTGTATTTTTGTGTTTTTCTACCAATAGTTATAAAYCATCTTCCATGGAATCCAACATGATTTAAAATATGGCAAGTAGTACGATCAGAAAATGACCTTGGAGTTCAGYTTGGGTGATTCTGAATGGCTTTCTTGGCTGTTTTTTTATTATCTTCACAAACACACTGCAAAAATCTAAAAACAATTGTAAAAAGATCAGATTATACGGATGTAACAAGTAACTGGGAGAGCAAAAGTCCATAGGGTGATGGGGAGGACATGGGCCAAGGTTGACATGCATAAATGGGCTTGGGCTCCGTTCATAACTGCTTTGCAGTTCTAATTTATTTTTGAAGTTAAACAGTATTCGGTTACAACATATACAAGGATAAAAATGCTGATGTTAAAAGAAAAGAAACATATTTGGTTATAAAATGTTTACTATTATTTTTTAAGAAGAAAAATCAAAATAATCATAATTGTGAAGTTAAAATTGAATCAGGCTTGAGTATATGTCTCAAAACAAGATCAATTTTTTTAGCTGAATATAAAAGTGTAAGACATGGTTAGGTGGACAGTTTTTGCAGTTTGGTGAACCTGGGGTTGCATTTCCTCTTGTGTCCACATCTTAGTAGATCGGCCATTCTTATTTTTATTTTTAGAGACCTAGATCTATTAAAAACATTAGGGCTTCAAATAAACATTATACRTACTCCTCATGTTACAACTCTGTGGTGATCAAACCCATAGCRTGCTGGGGAGRACATGGGCCAAGGTTGACATGCWTWAATGGGCTTGGACCCCTGTCGTAACTGCTTTGCAGCTCTAATTTGTTTTCAAGTTATACAGTACTCTGTTACAACAGACACAGTCTGATACAAGGGTAAAAATACTGATGTTAAAAGCAAAGAAACGTATTTGGTTACAAAATAGCTACAATTCATTAAAAAAAGAAAATATCAAAAATAATCATAATTGTGAAGTTAGAATCAATAATTGGGCTTGAGTATTTCAGTCTCAAAACAAGATCCAAAACACTTTTTAATTTGGATATMAGAGTGTAAGATTTGGTTAGATGGGCGATTTTTGCAGTCTGGTGAACCCGGGGTTGCATTTCCTCTTGCGTCCACATCTTAGGAGGTTGTCCTACAAATCTTATAGTTTTCACTAACCTTGGCAGCTGCGTTCARAGGAACATGAAGCTACACATGTGTGTTCATGTTTAGTCTGACACTTTACCCAAAAGGTTTAATCAACAAAGCAGAAACATTCATGTTTTAAAAGCTTTTGTTTGAAGATAACCTCTTGCTTTTTGGGGTTTCGTTGTTGTTTATGTGAATCGTGACCTAGACACCAGACAGTTGTAAACATTCACTGTCGCATCAGATCGGCGATCATGGAAGTGTTTATCGTCTAAGACATAACAAAAAAAAAAAACATCCTTCATGTCCCCTGCTTGTAAATGAGCCATCATGACCACAAACATCACAGGAACCAGACGTTTCTACGCTTGGCTTCGTGAAGAAAATCACTCAGTTTCATTGGACAGCGCCGGCCTCTTCTTGGCTGTACGCTGCCGATAAATAACAGGAGTGTTTCACAAACGCCAGGGTAAACAAAAGCTTTTTTTTTTTTTTCTCGGAGACTCGAGCCTCCTTATCTGCTCTGCTCCGAGCAGTTTGATGATGTGGTTAGAAACAGCTGTCTGCGATGGCAGCCACCCCCAACCAGCCCTCCGCCCTCTGTAGTCAGTTTTTGTGTCTCGCCTGGTTGGGATCCTGTCAGTAACAGGCAGATCTTCAGGTGACGCCTCCTCAGCCCTCATTTCCTCTGCTCCGTCTCGCTTTCATCTCTCTGTCTCAGAGGCCTCGGAGACGTGACTTGGCCCATTTCGGAAAAATTCCTTCCATCGCCCGTTTTCGAAACGGCGCATTGTGTTTTACTACAGGTGCTTAACGATTTCTTCTCCTCCCTCTGTTGTCTCGACTTGTTTTCTTTCCTCCTCGGCCTCTCCCGGCTGCCGCCAAAAGMGCCGCGTCCTTCTTCGATAAAAATGTCACCGCACAAGACGAGCAGGAGCGCGAGGCGCGCGGCGTATCGGGCTTCCTATCAAACACGTTGTTCTGAAGCACCAACAAAATGCTTTGTGCAGTGTGTTGCGTGGCTTTGTCTGTTCTCGTCACTTTTATCTGTTTTTATGAATGTGTGCAAACATTGAAGCCATCACGAGGCAGCTGTTCTGATGAACTTTAGCTAGCTTTAGCAAACCTGAACTTCTTTTTTTAAAATATATTTCAGCTCTAATCGCATCACTCTGCAGTTCTAACGAGCAATTTGAAGCTTTGGCAGCTGTTTGAGTTCAGAGAAAAGCAAACACTATGTGAAAGTGCCAAACTGTATTAGCTCACTGTTAATGTGTTGACGTGCGAGGCTTTGTTGACAAAAGGCTTCACGGTCCTTGACTGTGAAATCTCACCGTTAGCCTGAGCTACTTGCAAAGGAAAAAAAAGAGCACATGAGGAGTTACACTGAAGACAAACAACTGAAAACAGGTTTGTATTTACATTTTTCTCTGATATTTGCCCAGCGTATGAGAAATTCTTGGAAGACGTAGTCATTTCCCACGTTTGGACGTACATCCATTGATTCATCTATTTCAAAATGGCCGCCACATCAGCCAAAAACACTAAATCATTGCTAAAATTCATTAAATCGCATAGATATTGAGCTAAATTTTAGGGAGGTCATTGAGAATGATTGCGCAATTAGTTTTCCTAACGTTTTAGCATTAGCTGTAAGAGTCAGCAAAACATCTCATGAGTCACAGGATGGATTTTAATAAAACACGAGCTAAAATTTGGCGTCACAGATATCCTGAGCGGCCGTGGAAAGTCTCTTATTAATAGTACAGGCAGGTGAGGCTTGATTGGAGAACGTAACGTCCCAGTTTGTTCCACGGAATATACCCCGCTGATTCCAGGGAACACACTGCCCATGCATTGTTCAAATATAATTCTGTGTTTGATCAGATCATGCATGAAAGGATTTTGTTTGTCAAACAGAAAAATGTTCTCATCTTTTTTTTTACATTTTGTTTGCATGACATGTTGGATTTCAAATGCTTTTTTAAATATGAAATAAAGTAGAAACAAAAATACATTTATATATAAAATAAGATTGTGCTTTAAATAAATAATTTATGCTTTAAATAAATAATTAGTGATATCTATCTATCTATCTATCTATCTATCTATCTATCTATCTATCTATCTATCTATCTATCTATCTATCTATCTATC
>NW_013952648.1:614449-616122 GCF_001266775.1 Austrofundulus limnaeus | reverse complement strand
TATCTATCTATCTATCTATCTATCTATCTATCTATCTATCTATCTATCTATCTATCTATCTATCTATCTATCTATCTATCTATCTATCTGCTTTACATCACCGCCATCTAGTGTTCATCCAGCAGAAAACCCATCTTTCATCGGTCCCGCCTTCTCTTTAACCAGATTGGCTCTCTTTCTTGGTCACGTGCTTCCCGTTCTTCCTTTCCATTGGCTCGGCGAGCTGCCCGTCACGCCAGACTTCTGGAAGTGTCCGCCGCCCACAACGAACATGGAGGACGATATTTCCGATTTGAGCAGACCGCAAATGTTTTTGTTCGGTGAGCTCGCTCCTTCCAGCAAACATTTAGCGAACGAGTCGCACAAACAGTTGTAATTCATCGTTAAATATGCGGTAATTAAACACTGTAGACGAAGGCAGACGAATAATGGCTATGCTTTTCACTCGCTCAGCTTCATTGTTGTTAGCTGGCCTGGTTAAAGCGTGTTTCTGAAAACGGTTGTGTGCTTAATATTTAATTTATTGGTGCATGTTTAATCAGTGCATGTGTAAGCCGGAGTTGTTTGATCCCCAGGTTGTACCTTGAAATCGGATAAGCGGGAGTTTAAAGTTGACATAGATGACGACGATGCAGAACAGCAGCTGTCACTCAAAGCAGTAAGAAACTCTTCATTAACTGCACAGAAAGCCTTTTTTTCTTGTAAGATTAACTTTGTTTATGTTTTCCCCTTTATAAACATGCACACACGTTTATAAGACTGACTTTATAAATACTTTATTATATCTAAAGAGGAACATTTATAGTCAACAATCATTTGCACTCATTTAAATTATTAATAATCTGAATCATTTGCTCTGTTATTACCCATTTTAAACTTTAACATTTCTGCTGTAATTGCACATCTGTGTTTCTTGTCTGCACAGTGATAAATTCCAATTTCTAATGTCAGATTCTGTTAGGTAACTACAGCCTGTAAAACAAAACATATCTTTTTTATTGTTGCACAATCCTTTATATTATATCTGTATTATTAATAGTCGTGCCATTGCTAGTTAGTGGTAATTTCTTTTTTTATGCATCGTCTATATTTTGTAAACTAGTGTGTGAACCTCTGTACTGATGCTGCTGTGATACCTGCATTTAACCTCGGCAGGACAATAAAGTCTATTCCAGAGGAGCCCAAAGTGGGGCCCGCGGGCCAAATTTGGCCCGCCAAGCCATTTGATTTGGCCCGCCAGCAGTTGGATAGTTACAAGGTTGTAACCCATCATACTATGTAGAAACACAGTATTTCCACTGAAAGTCGTTTTATTCATTGGTCAGACGAATATAGATGCAGATACTAWAAGAYKTTTTTCCTTCTTTCTGCCACCTTTCATTTTATTTGTGATTTGTATTTTTATTGTACATAAATTTTGTCAATATATAAGGGACTGTAGTGCAGATAGTTTTCACTGATGGTGCTGACTTTATCTTTGATATATTAATATTAAACATGAAACGTGAAATACAAGTAACAACAAGAGGTATTTAGATTAGATTTAACCACACACGTAGATTTGCCCACGTTATAAGGCCACAAAAACTCAAATTTTATCAATTTATGAAATGTCCCATGAGCCTTTGCTGCTTGAGTGTATGGCAGACTTCACTAAAAACCAAAGTGGGCCA
>NW_013952648.1:606125-612281 GCF_001266775.1 Austrofundulus limnaeus | reverse complement strand
AGGCTGAACTACAACATAAAAATGAACGGCTGGCAGGAAAGTTGACATTTTAAACCTTAATAAAAAATCGATACAGGGCTTTAGAGTATCGATACAGTATCGGGAAATTAAATATCGCAATATTTCAGTGTATCGATATTTTCTTACACCCCTAATTGTCGTTATGCCCAGTATACAAGCAGTTACACTGTGCAGTGAAATTCTTACTTTGCAGTTGCTCCATTTACCGACAGTCAGAGAGACTATAAATAAAGTACAATAGAGTACAAAAGTAGGGTGTACAGAATTATAGACCAGTATTTACAGTATTTATAGACAGTAGCAGCAGAATGTGTAGTACTAAAAGTCACCTTATATAAGTAAACATCAAATGTGGTATAGACTAGAAAATATAGACCAGGGGTCTGCGTCCTTTTTCGATCAAAAGAGACATTTCTGCTACTGACGCAGTAATAAAATGTGTCCAGAGCCGCAAAATAAGCTACAATTGTGATTATAAAGTGGTGGTCCGTGGGCCTTTTCTGGGCCTTTTCGGGAAACTTTACGGCCAGCGGAGGTGATGAGTTGATATAAAACTAAAAAATATATAGTGAATTTTATTATTTATTGTTATTTTTACACATCAGGACAAATAAAAAGATTATATTCATGTAAACAAGAAAAATTCTTTATATATAGTTTATACCTAATTTCATAAAAACTAGTACAACTGAATTATTCAAGCATATTTTTTTCTAATCCTTATTATGTAGTTTTTAATATTCTTTAAAGGTAAATCTGATGGATTTGAGAGAAAGATAATAAAAGAAGTTGGATTATTTAAGTAAACAACAGGCTAGCATGAGCTAGTCAACATGTTTTGCTTTTTGTATTAGTAGTATTGATCACGTATTTGCATACAAATTGATTTCTGTTGTGGGTATAAAAACAAAAACAAATAAATGATTGTTATATTTGGTCACATTTTCAAAGAGCCACTGTGGAGGGACCAAAGAGCCGCAGGTTGCAGACCGCTGATATAGACACTAGTGTTATACAGTTATTACATAAACCAGTGTTATACAGTAATGAACAATAATATAGAGCAGGAGCCACAGAATGTGTGGTGGGCTCATATTACATGTGCATGTTAGAGTTCAGACAGTTTCAGAGGAAATGCACAGAAAAGCACAGCTTAATAATAGAAATAATTACAAATACATACAGGCTGGACAGGTTTGTAAATCTCCTCTAGGCTTACTGACGTCTCCAGTGCCGTTCCAGGTGTGTCTGGGTGCTGAGGCTGAGGACAAGTTCCACCTGGTGGAAGTGGAAGGGCTCACGTATGATGCAAAGGCTACCAAAGTGCCGCTTGTTGTCCTGAAGCCCTCCGTCCTGCCCTCTGTGAGTCAGCACCGAAGTTTGTGCTCAAGAAAAAAAATATACAAATTTCAAAGAACATCTTCTAGGATTTGTTTATTGATGTAATTGTTGCTTTTTTTTTTATCATAGATGAATTTAGGTGGGTTTGAGATCACTCCTCCAGTAACCTTTCGTCTGGTGTCTGGTTCTGGACCGGTCCACATCAGCGGGCAGCATTTTGTCAGTGAGTATTACGGGTCTAAACAAGCTTTCACAAAGTTTGAGTCATCCTCTCTCCTAAAGGTCACTTAGTTTTCCATTCTTGTTCAATATCTTGCCTAAATGTCCATTACTTTCATCGCAAGATGAGTTATTTAAGTTTTTTGAGTGAAGTGTTTAAACCGTTACTGTTTCAGGTGTGAAGGAGTCTGATGATGAAGAGGAGGAAAACAACACGTCACCGGTGAAGAGGCCTGCAAACCTGTCGTTGAAGAAGCCTCCCTTGGTGATTATCTTTGCAACTTTCCTTTCCAGTTATTTTATCTGAAAGCGTCAATGTTCGGTTTGTAAAAGTTTGAAACACGAAGGAGGTTCTGAGAAGATGGATGTTTAATTAAAAAAAAGTTATCAAGTCAAACTGTAACAGTTTTTCTTACACAAAGAGGATTCTCGTTTCTTGCAGAAAAAACTAAAGATGGATTCAGACGAAGACGATGATGACGAAGAAGAAGACAGTGACGAGGACGACGATGAGTGAGATCTCTTTTATTCTGAAAGCAAATCTGTATTTTTATGTTGTAAATTTTGAGGATTTAAAGAATAAATATTCACTGCTTTGTTTTGCTTTTTTGTAGTGATGATGACAGTGATGAAGATGATGTGAAGCCTCAGAAGAGTGTGGAGAAAGTACCTAAAAAAGTAAGTCTGGTCTGTTACTGGAAACATAAAATAGTAAATGTGCAAAAAACAAACAAACAAACAAACAAAAAAAAAAAAACGACATTGTGAACTAAACAGTTTAATGACGGATTTGATTTGTGACGGGAAACGAAAGTTTTCCATGTAGTTGCTCCAGTTGACCACTAGATGTCTGTCTAATCCCGTTGGTGGATTGCTTCGACCAATTACGTCAAGTATTTAGCTCCAGCGTTTAAACTTTTTTTATTTTTAAAAAGGAGCTCCGATTGTAAAGTAAATTAAATAAATGCATACAAAATTTTAGTATGGATTACAAACGTTTACTATTTTTGCTGGGAAATGTAGTACTAAACATTGCCGTCCTGCTACGTAAGCAGACACAAAGCATTGTGGGAAATGAGAACCGTGACCGAGAGCAAATGTCAGCAAAGATGTATACGTTTCCAATAAGTGTGTTTATCTGGGAGGGGTGTTGTTGGACAGATCACGTGTGTTGTGATTCATTGACAGTCATACCTTCTGCTGTTCAAGATAATGATGACTGGTAGATAATTAGTTATTAGCGGTACTGCATTTTAATTTTAGAAAGCGCAAATCCGCTTATGAATTATAAAAATTAGTAAGACCGCTAAAGCGCAAATGAAATATTTAGGTCCGCAATTAGCGGATTTGCACTTTAGCGGACTGGTGCCCACCCCTGCTAATCTGAAAGGTTTAGACTCAAACATCTAAGGCGTCTCAGCTTTTTTTTTCATTCTTGATTTCTTTTTAAATGTTTAGTAAACAATTTAAATTAGTAGCTTTATTTTGTGCATCAGAACACGTGTTTTGGAGTTTTTCCAACCGACATTCACCAGTCCAACAAATGACGATGTGTGATGGATTCGTTCAGGTGATGTTTGGGCTTTATTGTGGGCGGAGCTGGGCAAACATCCGCGAACCGATTCGCCGAATTTAGAACACAAATGTCCAAAAATGGAGGAACTAGTTGCCAAAAATAAAATACAAAGTCAAGTCAAAGTTATTGTTATTGCACATTTACAACAAAACAATCATCACATGTAGCTGAGGATAAAACAAACACATAAAATAAATAAAATAGAACTGAAATTTGGTAAAAATTATAAAAACAATAATAAAATAGGCAGTAAAATACCAAAAAAAATAAGACGTACGTAAGTCCAATTGCAGCAATTTCCCAAAAACTCAAATCAATTTAAGTACTAATTTTCCTTTAAGGCAGGGGTGCCCAAACATTTTCCCTGAGGGGGCCAAAATTAAAAAACTTTTTCCCTGAGAGGGCCAAAATTAAAAAACTTTTTCCCTGAGAGGGCCAAAATTAAAAAACTTTTTCCCTGAGAGGGCCAAAATTAAAAAACTTTTTCCCTGAGGGGGCCAAAATTAAAAAACTTTTTCCCTGAGGGGGCCATAATTTAAAATTTGAGTATATGGGGTCATATGGGCTTAAATCAAATCTAAATGTCTCTTGTAGTTACTTGTATTTTATATTTAATCTTAACATAATTACAATCTAATAACCNATCTAAATGTCTCTTGTAGTTACTTGTATTTTATATTTAATCTTAACATAATTACAATCTAATAACCAGGACAACTGCTGGTGGGCCAAATCAAATGGCTTGGCGGGCCAATTTTGGCCCGCGGGCCCCACTTTGGGCACCTCTGCTTTAAGGAAAAGTCGCCTGTTTGGGATTACTGTGGCTTTAAACCAAACCAAACGGGTATTTAGAGCTTCACCTGGAAGCTCTAAATTCATTTATTCATTTTGTACGTGCCGAATCGCTCAGCAAGACTTAAAACAGCGGCAAAGGTTTTTGTTTTTTAATATTCACTGGTGATCATTTTTATAGTTTTTGTTTGATTTTGTGTTTGTTGTTTTACATTTAGTCTGTAAGCAGATGAACTCTGTAAAGATGATTGGACTGTGTCTGATTCCCTCCCCACCACTGTTATTGTTTAATTAAATGTATTTTCTGAACAAAAGATAAGTTGAAGTAAATAAATCGGTGCTACACTTAAAGGCATGCTGGAGGAAAAAACAAGAGCTTTGCTTGCAGGTGGAACGAGTCTGTGTTAAAAACACAATTTAAAAAAAGACTCAGCCTCTCGTCAGCATGCCGTCCACTAGATGTCAGCTCGTCCATTCGCTCCCTCTGAGTTATTTTCTCGTAAAAGGAATTTCTCAGCGCTCCCCTCTCGTTCCTTCCACCTCGTTCAAAGACTCCAACTGCAGCAGCGTTTCATTTCAACAAGTCCTGCCCGTCCCTGCACCCGCTGACCGTCCAGCTCTGCACGAGACAAAAACACGCAACTTTTTTCTTTTTTTTCATCCTGTTCGCTCACGCACCCACCTGTTTTCAGGGAGTAAAATACAGGCTTTGAGCGCTGTAATGATCGGATTTCTCCTCTGTAATCTGCTTGAATTCTCACCGTCTCACCAACAAGACCGAGTCGGCCCACGTACACACGCACACACAGAAGAAACGACTAGAAGACTTGTGCATTTAAGATGTTAATGTGCAGGTAATGCATGTATGTTGTGCAGAAACAGAGAAGCACTTGTTGATGTGTCTTCTCTGTAGTTCTGGGAAACATCTTCAACCATTTTTCTGAGCTGCATATCTTTGTCCCTCTGTCATCCCTCTGTTAATATGATTGCTCCTTTTTATCAGTTCTCGTGCCATTTCAGCGTTGCACCTGGCTTTTGCCTTTGAACACTTGTTTTGCGTGTTACCGCAATCGCTTACAAGTAGTGCCTCTTTTTTTTTGTTTTGCCTTTTTACACCGGTGTCTGTTAGTAATTTTTTTTCCAAAGCACGCTATCCGAATGCAAACTAGTGCCAGGCAAAAAAAGATCAAAGCGATGCAGATGTACATACCTGCGACGTGAGTGCCGATCTTTCCCTCGGGGTCAGATGACAGCTGAGTGTTTCTGTCACCTGTTCGTTTTTTTTTCTCTTGTCTTCTAGTCCAAGTCCCGATGCACCCCCACACCCCCCTTCCCTGCACAGCCTTACTCTTTAGCTCGTTTCCTACCCCCATCCTCTTTTTAAATGAGTTCAAGTAGAACTGGGAGCAATTATTCTTTGACTGGAAACTCAGGATTAATGTTGTTTTCCTTTTGTTGTACTGCAAAGAGTGTCAGAAATTAAATATAAGAAATTGCATTTAGTACTCCTGCATTTGGTGAAAATAAACTGCATCTTGTTCAGATTAAACAAAAAGAAACAGCTTTGATCTGATGTTTTTGTTGAGCGTGCACTCGGACTTTATTTATGATTATTTTGAGTAAAAATAACACACATCTGTGAATTAATGCCTGAACCTACCATTGGCCGTGTTCTATAAGAAAAAAAAGTTCATCTGGCAGTTTGACAGAATTGCTATGACAAGTAAATTTCACATTATTACTTTAAAAAGTCATTATACATTTGGCAACTGAGCGGCCCGGTTATGTCAGTGTTCATGAATGAATCATAGTTTCAAAGAAAAGTGAACTTAAAAGATAATTAAGTCGAGTTCTTTAGAAGCTTTACGACAAAACTCAGAGACAATATGAGGTATGTAGTAGTAAATCTTTACAAAGAAGATTTTAAAAACAACGTTACTAAGTGATCCACATCAAATAAAGTACAATAAAGTTAGAAGTCGTCATAAAAAGAGAATCAAGTATGAGAGGAAAACAAAAACAATGCCTAACAATTAAGGCCCGGTCACACTGGAACGTTTTAGACCAGTGGTTCCCAAACTTCTTAAGCGATGTGAGGGTGAACGCAGTTTTTTAAAATGAAACCAGAGGAAGACACATACAGTGGTTTGCAAAAGTATTCATACCCCTTGAACTTTTCCATATTTTGTCACATTACAACCACAAAC
>NW_013952648.1:588547-605876 GCF_001266775.1 Austrofundulus limnaeus | reverse complement strand
AAACATGGGCATAGTAACAATATTTTTATACTACATTTATCCATTTTAAATAYACTAACCTCACTCCTTTGTAACAACTAAGACAAAATGTAATTAATTCAGAAAATCTTTTCAGGACCCCATCTTGATGTTTCGGGACCCCGCTTTGGGTCCTGACCCCAACTTTGGGAACAAACTGTTTTAGACAACTTATGCCAACTTATGAACATTTTGTTGTGAGTAAATCATTTGTACAGGCCATATATTTGATTGAATTGTTAGCATTACAGCATGTACAGTATACTTCCAAATGAGGCTACCGGTAATTTCTTTTAAATACTGTCTTCAATGTAGAAATATTGTGTGTTGGCATAAGTTGTCTAAAATATTGCATTGTGACATTGTAGTGGGCCTTTAGCGTAGAACCGCTGAAAGTTATTTATTTATTTATTTTTTACGCAACGTAAATTTTATGGGCCACTGCAGTTATTAATGAAACTAGAAGAAGACACTTAAGGAGTGAATTGTTCCGGCTTGGATAGAAGAGGGTACCAATATTATAGCTTCATTAGCTGTTGTTTGTTTAACTACATACATTTTGTAAACTTCATAAGCAGTGTGTGGGCGTCTGCAATTATTTTATGAAACCAGAGGAAGACACATACAGAATAAATTTTCCTGGCTTGGATAGAGGTGGGTCGTTTTGTTACAGCTTCAGCAGCTGTTTTTGTGTGTTGTTTCCAGAAACTCCGTTTCAGGTCTGTTTGTAACTCTACACAATTCTGTAAACTTCCGTAAACTTCTTAAGCGATGTGAGGGTGAACGCAGTTTTTTAAAATGAAACCAGAGGAAGACACATACAGAATACACGGCATTGGTTTGTTTAGGAGAAGGTAGTGATGTTACAGCGTCAGCAGTTGTGGTTGTGGGATGTTTTCACAAACTGCTCCTGGTTCGTTTGTAACTTTACGTAAATTTTGTAAACTTCCGCAAACTTACGTAAAATTTGTTAAGCGGCATGAAGGTGACTGCAGTTACCGTATTTATTCATGTATAATATGATCTCGAGTATAATATGATCATCATTTTTTTCAGCTTAAAAAGCATTAAAAATCTAATCATCAAAAACCCATGTGACTGAATTGTTTGTGGAATTGTAGCCGTTCTGTCAGTGCAGGCAGCAACACTTCTAACTTCTTCTCATGTGAATACCTGCAATTGCAGGAAAACGTTTGGTGCTCAGGAAATGCAGGTACTTGCCTCGACTATTACAAGGTAATTACACAGCGGTGTAAACCTGATGGTAAGGCCTGCTTAGCGGAGAACAATGACAGGTTATTGGGTTACTAAATAGCTGATTGCTGAGAAATTACTAAGTATTTCTAGTGTTTTCTATGCATGGCTGCTTGGGAAAAAAAGGTTTGTTTTTTTTTTGGTGATAATGTCAAAAGATAATGGTACAGAAGTTAAAACAAGAGTTATGTTATAATGTTATATTTACTTAAATAAAATGGGAGAACACCACCAGCAAACATGGCGAAAATAACCATTACATCCTGAGCACATTTTAAAAACAAAACAATTAGCTTTTAATTTATTCACTAAATATCTTGGATGAATTGAGCTGGAAAAGTTATTTTTTTTTTTAATTTTTTGTTTCCTCAGATCCCAGAATCTTCAGCTAAAAAGGCCAACAAGACGCCAGTGAAACAAAACGGCCCTGCAGGAAAACCGTCTGGATCAGCAACCAAACCTCAGATTAAGGTAAGGCTGTACCACTGCTTTCTATTAGTTGTGGTTATTAACATAATTTTTTGGCAGTTATTATAAGATACATAAGATATCAGTTATGTTATATTTGGTGACGTTCTTTAAAAAAAATGTTAAAAATAGAAAGTTTGTTGAGATGCAGGGAACGCTGGGTGATACTTTGACAAAAGTTCACACTGGTGGATTTAGGAGGCGCTTCTCTTTCTATAAGTTATTGTTTTTGCAGTCTAGATTTGCTTGAGATCAGCAGAGTGTTTTATTTTATTTGTAAATAAGAACAAGAYTTAATTATCCAGAATAGGGGCTTTTCGAGGAAATGGACTAAAGAATTACAGCCAACTTGTTCATTTTCTTTTTTTAAATCTGTTATCATTAAAATTAAGCAAAACACACAATTTGCAATAAAAATGTCATTTTGTTAAAACTGTGCTGCAAACGTATGCAGAAAAGATATTAACTGCCCATGAATAAATCAGAGTTTCCTCTCTCTACATGCAGCAGGTTTAAAGATAAACTTACCGGCTCTTTCTTATAATTAAACTAATGTTATGAGCATGTAAAAATCTTGTTCAAAAATCTGATGCATGATTTTAGTTTTACGCCTCAGGTTCCTGCCAGTTGCGCTTTAAAAAAATGCAAAAAATGCAGAGAGAGAGAGGTAAAAAAGAAAAAGAAACTTGGCGCGCCTTCAAATTCCAAAGTGGAAGAATGTGATATGCGTGTAGCAATTAGCTCAACCTGATAGTTAATTTCTTAGATAGACTGTCTTGGACAGCCGCCTCTCCGAACCTAAAGCTTGAACTCTTTCTGTTTAAGCAAACACACCTGACCTCTTAGCATGTCTCCCGGGGCAGGGTTTAAACCTGCGACCCCTCGGTCTGACCCCGTCGTCTTGAGTTGCAGCCACCTTTGATGCCCCCCCACCCCCCGTGTTGTACGTATCAGGGAACACAAATGACCAAGATTTTCTGGCTGTTTACACATTTCACAAAACATTACCGTGGAAAAAACCCCATCTTGAACGGATAAAGGTTTGTGTGTCGTTACAGTGATGCAAACATGTATCACATCATAGAATGCACAGCTGTGCCTGGGATGAAACTGAACGTACACTAAAGACACAACTTTTTTTACTCACTTTTACAGTCTTGGCACATGAGGAAATACTTATCTGAGGTCATGACAGAAAGATTTGTGATTTTGTCACGTCGAACACTTATCCAGAACTTCTGAAGCATAGAGCTGCCACCTTCGGCCATTTTTATGTCAGTTAATCAAAAGATATGCAAATTGGCTTTTATTCTGTATTTAAACTAAAAATCTTAAATATTCAGCATGTTGTAGTGATATTTTTAGAACCGGAGAGAAATAATTTAACTTTTTGGCTTTGCTTATCAGACAGAAGAGGAAAACAAACAACACAACTAATTACAATTGCATATTGAAGGCTGGAATATTGATTAATGTTCTTAAAAGCCAGTCTAGAACTTTAACATAATAAATGAACTGCATTTTTTGCTTGTATAATTTATAAGCCTACTGATTTAAGTTACTTTTAAACAATTTTTACCTGTTTACCTGTTAAACAATATCTATACAGTTATTATAATAGGTGTTGGGTTGAGATCAGTTTCACTTCTAAGTTTACTAGTTTACTTTCTTTTACTGTATTTTAAACTTTTTTTAATCATTTGATTAGTTTAAGAAACTAAAAGATAAAGTCTTAAGATTTTTATGTTGAYTAATAATACTGATGTTGGCAGTTWAWGYTTACTTGTTTGTTTATTCATAGGATCCCATTAGTTGCTGCCTTGGCAGAGACTWTTTGTCTTGGGATCCAACAAAAACATAAAATTTCCCCACATTAAGACAAATCAATCAACAAACACACAGCAAAACATCCTGCGCAAACACCTCCTAAAAATCCCCAAAGACAACCAACTTCAACACTTCAAAAACAGAACAAGCTACAACACTTCAACATAATACAATCCATAAAACAAAAAGGAGAAACACTCAATTAAATGACTTAAAATCAACTCGATGAGTTGTACTTCATTATGACAAATAGATTTTTTTAGACCTTTTTGTAAATTTTACATGATTATRAATAAATGAGTTTTCTGAAGGCTACATGTTCCAGTAAGAAATGGCTCGATACATTGTATTTTTTGTGCAATAATTCTGGGCAGAGGTAGTATAACGGTAAAAGAGAATATTAAATAGAAAATACTATAAAGCAAAGGACCAAAGCAGGTGCCCTGTGGAACCCCACATGGAAGAGCCACAATATTTGAACAAAAACTAGAGATGTACCAATATGAAAATTTTAAATTTAAATCGATATTCAATGTTAATATGGCTGTTTTGGCTGATAATCGATCAAACGGATACTGCTCGACCAACCATTTCTCTTCCCAAAACAGAAACGCAAAGATAAAAAGTGGGAAATCAATATCGGATGACAATATCGATCCAGTTTTACTTACTAGACCGATACCGATATGCTAAAAAATGGCCAACATTGGCCGAAATGATATATCGTGCATCTATAACAAAAACCATTAAACATAACGCATTGTTTCCTATTTCATAAATAACTGTTCTTAAAGTTAATAGCTGATTTATCAAAGCCAAACACCGTTTGATTGTGTTGACTAGCCCAAATAATCGCAGCAACCCCACTTAACTCAAAAGCTTAAGGGTTTTTCCCAGAGGGACGATGTTCTTGCTGTGTGGTTTAGTGTGGATGTTGTCGAGACATGGCACATTGATTTGCGCAACGCTCAACGGACGACTGAACTGACAAGCCGTTCCCGCCGGTTTAATCTTCTGACACTCTGAGCTTTTATTACTCCTATCCCCTGTCCACCACTTCACAACTGTTCCCGTTCTACAACCTCTTCACATCCCTCACTTCCTGAACACACCTTCTCCCAATTGCTCTCATTACGAGTGTTTGATGTCTGGTGCAGCTTGCGCTTCCAGATGCCCCTGAGGAGCGAGGAAGCGGGCGTGGATGTCTGTTTTTTTTTTTTCTCCCTAAATGCAGGGGACTGGTCATTAGATTGGCTTGTCAGATCTGCTGCCAGCGCCACAGTTCTCACCTCTCACAGCCCAGCGTGCCGCGGCACCTTCTTGTGTGACGGGCTCAATGTGAGAACCAGCTAACTCGAGTTGTATAGATTTGAGGCAACCCAATCTTCCAGCTGGTGTTCTTATGATTAATGGGTTTGGAGAAGCCAATGCCTCGAAGCACACGTCACAATCGTAAAGCCGTACATCGCGTCACTCGGCAGTATCCCAAAAGGGTGTGAGTCATTGTTTTTGTGACTGATTGGCAGGTTCTTTAGCAGGTGCTTTATTTATTTCTGTAAGGTTGTTTTCTTTCTTGGACCTGTAACATTTTCAACACATTTAGACGTACATAAAGAAAATTAGTTTAGTCAGTCCAACGAGTACACCTGTCAGTCCAAAACTGACAAAAATACAGGAGTCTTTAGATTCTCTTTTCCAAAACAGACTAAAGAATCAGTTAACTATAATCATTTAAATCTGTAGTATAAGCTGTACTTTCCTTCATACTTAATATTGGTTACATTTATTGGTTGTTGGACCAATAATTCATACAGGGATGGTGACAGATCCCTTTGTCTCGACGGCTTCTTCAATTATATGAGCCTTAAAAGTTCACATTCCAAAATGACAGTTACTCATCCTGGACAGGCTTGATGAGCAAATGTGTCACAGCTATGTTTGCGCTGGATTGAAGGCAAGAAATTGCATCAAATGATAGTGTGCTTGTGATTAAGTTCAATGTCTTGTGCCGTCTTTAATCAGCGTCTGGCTCAGATGAAAAAGCTTGCTGGCTTTGTGTGTTTATCAGCTGTTTCAGGTCCACAGCTGTCCTTTGGAAGTGGAGAGCTGCCCGTAAATAATAAATATGTGGTGCATTTGTTTGGCCTGGAGCCAGCAGTGTGTGTGAGTGTGTGTTTGTGTACGGTTCTATGTTTATTTCAAAGTTTTGTTCATTTTTTTAACCTTTTGATCTTTGCTGTAAAATGCGGATCTCTCAGGGACACATTATTGCACATTTTAACAAGAAAGAGGCCACATTTTTCTAAATTAATGCACCTGTGTTTTATTATAAGTCTCAACTTTAAGATGCTTTTGTTTTTTAGGGGCTTAGTTTTATATAGGTTTRAATATAACTTAACTTTTTTATTAGAATAAAACTTGGCATCACAGGTTTGGTTTTCATACTGTACAGCATCTGATCAAACTACCAAACTTATGGAGCAATGTCCTCTGAGCCGATGAGACCAAAGTAGAGATGTTTGGCTGTGAAATCAAGCACTAAATATCAAGAAAAAAACCTTGTAGATACTGTCAGCATGGTGGGATGAAGATGATGATTTGGGCTCATTTTGTGGCCACAGGACCTGGTCACCTTGTAGTCCTCGAATCAATCATAAACTCTCCTGTAGATCACTTAAGATAACTTAAGAACAAAAATAACCAAATCCATTGCTGTATTGTATAAAGTAAGGGACTTATTTACAGACAGGTCGTTGTTTATGTTATGTAATGTAATAGTTGTTCCACACTTAATTTATTGTATTGACATCTGGGGGAAAGTATGTAAAACAACTACAAATCCCATCTTTATTTTACAGAAAAAAAAACCATAAGAACTACCACCAGAAAACATTACAGTCACCCATCAAATATATTATTTTATCAGTTGAAACCATTGAAATTTTATGAATTGGTTGATCATAATATTTTGCAGATCATGTATAAGGCTCATAAAAATGTGTTACCTTTAAATATCCAATTAAATTTTGTCGAGAGTAAATGATTAAAACCCTGAGGGGCTAGAGATGGTTGTAAAGCCCAAAATTTGAACAAATTTGAAGGATTGATGTACTTCAGTCCAAGGAATAAGACTGTGGAATAATCTGGAAAGTGATTATAAAAATGCTGACTCAATAAATTTATTTAAGAGAATGATAAAAGTTAGTTTTTCAAAAAAATATGAAGTTGTATAATGTGTGTTCAAAAGAGCTGTTTGGAAAGTTTTTTTTGTTATGTTTTGTTATTTGAAGATCATTATTGTTTGAATTTATTTATTTTATATATATTTTTTGGGGGGCAGTTAATACGATTTTTTCGTCTTTCTGCTGCCTTTCGTTTTATTTGATTTGTATTATTTGTTTTGTATAGTATTTGTTTTGTTTTTTAAATGAAAATGAATAAACTTAAAAAAAAGTAATCCACTGTCAAATGTTGGCAAATCTACATCAGAATGACTGAAAAATAAAGGAGTCAAAGTGCTGCGATGGTCCAAAGTCCTAATCTCAACTAAGGCAATGTGGACCAGAACCTTGAGAGAGCTGATAAGACTAAACAAACCCCAAAAACTGAAACAAAGAAAGGGTGGGCCACCATTTTCTTTGATTATATGAAGGATTACGAATCAAACTTACTTTAATTCAGCCGTCCATAACATTTTGTACAAAGAATGGACTAGTTTTAGTTAAGTTTTTATCCATTCTGGCCCAGCTGAACTTGTAGATCAAAAAATAACAGCAACTGAGTCAAGCACAGACAAGAGGTAAGAATGGAAGTGGTCAGATAAAAACAAATACCTGTCGACTAAAGTAAATATAAAAATACTTATATTGTTRTTTGTATAACCCAATGACAAATGATTCTTGGACCAGTACTGAACCTTTTCCTTTTGGTTTTGAACCCCTAAAGGCAATGGGTTTGGATTTTCTAAATGCAGTGTTTAAGTGTCAGGTATGGTTGGACAGAAAAAAGTAGTACGTGGGACGCTGTTTGTGTCTTTGTGAAGATGTTTTTGTTGCAGTTCCTGGCTGGTTAAAGGGTTGTTCTGTACATTACTTCTGCTGCCTTTCAAACGCTCCTCTTCCTATCATTGAAACCCTGCAATTTTGCTGGATTCCACGCTTGTGCTGCATGTAGAGACAGGATCCGTAGCTTGTTTAGCATGCAGTCGCACCATATGGCGTGTGTGCGTGCATGCGTGTCACACCGAGACACATCTTAATATGGGACCTCTGGGTTTTCGACTGTCCAGTACTTTGCACGCCCACAAGCCTGCAAGTGAAGTGCTCCTTCTGCTCTCATCCTCCCAAACACAGGAAAGTCATCAAGTTTGGACGAAGAAGCAGTTTTAATGTTGCTGAAAGAATAAAATAAAAGCTGCTTGTGGCAGAAATGTTTTAAAATGCTGATCATTCATTCCAGCTGAACAGAAAGCCCAGAGTTTGATACAACCAAAGCACAAACATGATGATTGCACTTTCATTTCCAGTCATTGTAATTTTCCACAACTAGAAAAAAAAACAAAAAACCAGAACTGACTGTCTGTATTGTTCACCCGAAAGTCTCCTAATTGCAAACAATAAAAAACATAATTTGTACCTGGTGTATTTGTTTAAAAAAAGATTATGTAATTAAGCAAGAATGCGTTGTCATTTCTAATGCTTTTATCTTGGTCCAGCTGCTTGCCAACGCCAAGCCTGTAAACACAGACCCAGACTGAACGGGTCACGTTAGGACTGCAGTCCAGACGGCTTAGTGGTCAACAAATGAATTGATAGTTCACATGTCATGTTGCAATTTTGTTTTTCCTTCAAATGAAAACACAAAAACATAAAAAATTCTTCTGAGAACTGAACTTAGAAGAGGGAATAACGAGGCATTATCTTAACGACAAGGCTAGTTTAAATCCAAAATATTGTTTTGTTTTTTTCAGACACCTTCCCAGGGAAAAGATAAACCTAAAACTCCATCTCTGTCTGACGTGAAGAATAAACTGTCAACGGCAGCTAAAGAGGTACGGCTATTATTAAAATTTGTTATTTATTCTTTCTAAATAATTGGTAAGATTTTGATTAAATGGATCTTTTCTTCAGGGGAGACCACTACCCAAGACAGAGCAGAAGTTTGAAAACTACTTGAGGACTTCTTTTAAAATCATAGACAAAAATGTAAGTAACTTAGTTCTGAATCACTTGGGATTGGGTTTTCTAAGATATCTGTCGTTTGTTTGTGTTACTACGATCAGAGCGTTTAGTTTTATTAGCCAAGGGTGTTGTATCGTTAGACTTTAAATAAATATTTCTCCATTTGCTCCGTGTTTGTAGCTGTGGGCACATTTATGCACGCCTTTACATTTAAAAGCTCTTTGCAGTGGTGCATCCCCAAGAATGTGTTATTGTTCCTCACTCTGTCCTCATACCTTACAGTACCTCGTAAACATTTTTATACATATTTTCATTGTCTCAGCAGGCTTTTTTGAGAGTTCGCCTGCCAAGGCGAACTCACTCTCAGTGATTTACTGGATTTAGTCTTTGGAAGCTCGAATGAAGAAATTTATGTGAATGGTACCAGTCTTTTTTCCACGATTAAACGATAGGCTGAGATCTTGTCTAATGCTGCATATCGTCTCAGTTTAGAAACAGAATCCTCTACACTTATTCTAGATTAATCCCCTCAGGGCACTAAAAATAGACACTAGCTTTCTAGGTGTGTAAAATGGATGGTTCTGTCCATCTTTAACACTTATGCTGGGTCGGATCACGGAGAAAACGTCAAGGAGAGAAACCCAGACATCCCTCTCCCCAGCAACATTTCATTGAAAACATGGATGAAATAAGAAATATTAAACATAGAAAAAATATAAAACATACTGAGTTTTTAAAAATTATAACTTGTGGGAGAAAAAAATGGCGATATATCGCCTTGCTTACATTATCGCAAAATATTGCGATATATCTTATTAGGCATTTTTGCACTGATGTACGGCCAGGGTTCAAACTCAGGTTTGGTGTTTTTGCATCAGCCCTTTTGGTCCAGGTCCACCCTGATTCTGGAACCTCGAGAGCTGTGGTTCCAGTTGGGCTGACCCAATTTGACGTCAGCTTTTGCTAATCATTGGTTGGTTCACTGACCGGGAGGATCAGAGCAACTGTACGTGAATCGTTTGCAGCAACGTTAACTTTTTTTTTCACACAACAACAGTAGCGAGCTCAGGGGCGGAGCCAGGGGGTGGCCAGGGGTGGCCATGCATAGACAAATCTTTGGCCACTCCATTGGCCACCCTGCTGTACACACCCCTTACACAGTAAAACAACCTTTAGGAGTGTAATAATCCTCCTGAATAGTTGGTGGCAGTTTTTAACAGTTTGAAACGTCACCAAGCTCTATCACTGAAGAAGAGTAATGACAAGGAAGTGATGGTTTTCTTTATATACAGAACATATGTCCATGTAATCTGACTTACAGTGTCAACTTTTGAACTTATGGTGACAAATGTTTTTTTATGTCACCATAACACAGTGACACTTAATGTTCTGAAGGCTGCATGATGCTCTGTGTTTGGTTATGAGTAGGGCTATCACTAAGTCAGAAAAAGTGAAACACCCCTCTAAATTCACTAAATTATAATGTTAGTTTTAAACATGCAGTTGAGGGTCATCATTATTTGGCACATTGATGTGTGTTACAATTAAAAATAAATCAATAAACAATGGAAACAAAACACCACAGTGTCATGATACATACACAGCCCTACTGTTTAATCACACAAAGGCTGTGTCCAAATCCAGAGGCTGGGTCTTCTGAAGGCCGAATTCGTCGGCCGCTTACGTCACAGCGCCGCGCCGAAGGCTGTCCAAATTCAAAGATTCCTTCAATGCGGCCAACAAATGTGTCCTTCTTTTGCCCCAATTTGAAGGACGGGTCCAATGGATCCTTTTCGGCCCACGCGAGCTACAGGATTTACAGAGACCTTCGGAGGAGCCACAGTCAAAGACATGCATCTTTAGGACATGCAGTTTTACAACACATCTGTCAACTTGTTGCACAGTTAAAGACGGCTGTAGTCACTTTTCTGCAGTTTCAAAAAAACACATTTATCCATGAAGAAAAATACTGATGCACTTTATCTTTACACACAGTCTTCATAATCATAATCACGTAAGTCTGAACATGCGTTAAGAAAAACAAGTCTTTGCGCAGGTCTTTAGCACCCTCTTTAGGGTAGCTCTTCCTTATAAGGCGATCACTTGAAACAGACCATCCCAACTGTTAGGATTTGAACTACACAGTTAAAAGAGCAGGTGGAAGCTCTTTAGAGCGACACAGGCTGGGTGGACAGGCAGAAGGGGGGGGGGGGGGGGTGGAGCCGGGTCTGGGCGAGCTTGTTGATCCCAGTGTGTAGAAACATCTGTGGAAGTGCTTTGGTTTCATCAGCCAAGGCTGAGATCTGTCAGACCTGAAGCACCTAGTCATACGCTCTGGTATGTGCTGCTGCCCCCACCCAACCCCTCGTCGTTCCCCACCAGCCCCATCCAAACGCGGCGTTCCCACAGGCAACAGGCACAAAACTCATGTTGTAGTAAAAGTGAGTCATGTGCCTCGTTCTGTGTAGCACTTCATTTAGATGATTTATGTTTTTTCTCCTCTCTCTGTCTTTCTCCCCTCACCTTCCTCAGGTGGTCAAAGATCTCTGGAGTTTTCTGCAAACACAGAAGAAGTAACGTTTATCCAGAAGCATTTCTGTGTTTTCCTGCAAGACTTTTAAAAGGCCCAGTCAACACACTCTTATCCTGTCAACACGTCTGAGGTCTATGGCTGGAAAAGTTGCATTTAAATCATAGAATCGGACACTTTTTTTTTTAAAAGATGCAAAGCATTTCTTGTGCTGGTTCCTCACATCATGTGAACCGGGCGGTTAATTCTTTGTATCAGCAAAAGTACTGTTTTGTTTAAATATACATTTATGTTCTTGAAATTTTCCAGATCATCTACTATTTGTTAATGGATTTCACTATTTCTTTTTTTTTTTTTTACCATTTTCCGAAACGTTTTGCCCCAATGAATGTAACACTTAAGCTATAACTCAAGGGATGAACTGGTGTTTTATAACAGCCAACTTCACAAATATATAACCTGTTTTATTTGCTATATTTAAATTAAACCAGTAACAATGAGGTGATTTGATTTATAGCGGTGGTTTTCAAACTTTTTAGCTTCCGGCCCACAAAATAACAGTTGCACAAACTTGCGATCCCAGATTTTACTGGTTAATATTTGCAAACGTTGCTAACACCTGTATTAAACATGGACAAAATAACAATATAAGCAAACCTAATAACCTTGAAACTACTTTTATTAATTTATTATTGTTATTATTTTTCCATATTTATGGTGACTTTTGCTAATACCAATTTCTTTACATTTAAATTGTCTGCAAATCATTTGGGGACCCTCACTTGATGTTTCATGACCCACAAAGGGGTCCACACCCTAACTTTGGGAACCATTGGTCTATAGTTGTGGATCAACTGGATGATGCTTCAGTAACAGACAACCAGTGGGAAAAAACCCCACTGTCACAGAAAGACTTTGATAGACTTTCAGATGATCTGGTAAATCATTGCAATAAGTTCATGTTTCAAATAATTCAATTAAAAGCATCACTGAGGCAAAATCTAACAACGTGAAGGTGACTGAAGATGTTTGCACAGTACAGTATCTTGTTTTTATTTGACTAAAAGACTTAAAAACAGAAATCCTACTCACAAAACCAGCTGCAGTACTAAGAAGGATTATATGGTGTACCTGTCCGGTTGGATGGTTTCTTCCTCGGTTGTTGAAAGCGAGGTTGAGGTTTCATCACTTCCTGTTGCTTTATGCAAGAGGCTCCTCAACAGATCCTTCACTTTTTATTTCTTAAAGTTTTCATTTCTTAAACTGTTTCTTTTCTTTTTTTTAAACAACATAAAAGGAGAAATTGATTGCAGATTGTGTCTTCAGAAGTCTCAGCTGTAATATTCAGGACCGCTAATAAAGAGCACGATAATTTCCTATCATCAGCCAGTAAGTGTCTTTTGCTTCTGTCTATTTTTTTGTTTCTCAACAAGCTCGCTGAAGAAATGTTGATTTGTTAAACTGTAATTCGCTCTTTCATGTAAAAGCTCTGTTGTGTCTCTCAGTTTGTAGAATTACTTTAGCGACTCTTTTTTTGTTAAAACCCTGATGAAATCTGTTTTGCTGTAACGTTTCCTAAACTTTGGTTCCACATTAAGATTTGGTTAGTTGTAGGCTTCTTTACCTAAATGATTAGATGAGTACCTTATCAGTACCTCGATAAATCGATAAATTCCCTAAAGCTAAAACTTTAAAGCCTTTCCTGGAGTTGAAGTGTTTGTCTCTTTTATTTCTAAGGCTTAAAAAAATTAAAATGCTTAAAGAAAACTGTCAGTCATTTCTACTAATTCGTCTAAGACTTGATTAACTTTATTTTCTGTGAATGATCTTCTTGTTTTGTTGAAAAAGCTGGCAGCTGAACTGTTTTAAATGTTTGCTTCCTGTGTCTTAGGAACATTTAGCCCCCTATTTTTTAAATGTATGTTCAAATTTGCTATTAAAGTGTTTTCTTTTTCAAAATATTGATCTGTTGTCCTTTTTTCCCCTCTACTTCTAATAGTTTTTTTCTGTATTATTTTGTAATTTCTACCTAAATATGCCCAATTAAAATTGTTTCTGGTTTCTTGATAAGTGAATTTCAACCATAACCAATAATTTCTAGTGGTAGAAATTCGAAAATGAACATTTTTAAAGATTTGGTTTAAAAAATGGACTTAACAGCTGAGATTTTTTGGTGTTTTTTAGTTTTTTTATGTGGTATTGGATTAAAACATCAAGTTGTTAAGGCGCAAATACCAGGACTTAGATTGGACGAGTAAAAAAAGAGGAATTACTTTTCCTGATCCCAAAATTATCAATCAGGCATGGTGGTGGTAGCATCATAATAAGGTGTTGGATATGAATGGATAAAGTTTGCAGATAAAAAAAGATCAACTTGGAACCACAACAACAAATAGTTTTAAATTTGTGACAACTGTGCGTATAAATATGTAAAAGCTGGTTGTGATCCACTAACATTAAGTTTTAGGCTCCAAATCTTCACATCATAACAAATCAGAAGTTTCCGGGCTTCAACCCATCCCTGGTTATAGCTAACCAGGACTGCAACGTTAACCAAGAAAAAGTGAGTTTTATTCTGTAGATATAAAATAAATTATTCAAGTTAAAATCAATTTAATTAAAATGTTTTTTTTTTCTGCTTTATTCCTGCAGGATCCCACATCATAACCATCATTGCATCACCACTGGGTGGCACTGAAGCCCAGGTGTTAACATTAAATCCAGATCTCCCAATGGGATAAATTAATTAAGCCTTTACCTGAAACGTGAGTTAAGCATTACTTCACTGTCAGCTGAAGAGCTTTTTTCCCCCGTAGGCACACGGATGTGAGCGGATGCATCCACGGCATGACGCACAATTTTATATTGCAATCACGACGGCTGAGAGGCACGTGGAAATCCCCCCGTTGTGGCCGACTTGAATTCCAGTCTAGGGTTTGACTAAACCAGCCTGAAGGTATTGACACACCAAAATTCAAAAAGCTCATACACGTTATTAAAGAATAGTACGCCTGCTAGTTTCACTGTTGTTGAAAAACAAGCATTGATAGTTGCGAGATATATTTTGATATTCTGTGTTAAAACCTTACTAAAACTGCACCAGCAAATTACTTCCAAATATTTTGAACTAGGACCAAAAGAAAATGTATGTTTTAATTTTCACTTTTTTCAAATCTTTACTTATTGCGAAGTCGTGGAAATTGGCCAAAAACAATCATAAAAAAAGAAACAAAATTTACATATTTTTCTCTTATGTTGCTGGTTAACAATGGGTCAACCATGGTGACATCATTCAGGAAAGTAAAACTCATTGGTACATCGAGTAAATTTTAAAGTAAATGTTTACGAGTAAATGTTTACATTCAGGACGTTCTCATCAATCTGTCTGCAAAACTGCTGGAGTAAACTCCTTCAAACTGCATCATGTGATCATTCAGGATACCCTTTTAAATATTGGATTTCACAGTTTGCAGTGAGCACCTTTAAATCTACTCAGGTGAGGCTGCAGGTATCAGTGCTCAGCAGTTACCAGCCAAACACAACATTAAGCCATTAGGGAAATATTGCCCTTTACTTTAATCCCGCTGTCACACGATATGGGACAGTTCTCAGACACTAATGTGTCCATCTGAGGAGGACACCCATTACTCTCTAACTGCAGGTGTAGGACGTGCAGCTGCTTCACACATCCCATTCATGAACAACCACTGTTAAGTTTTTACCTCAAAATTTGCAAAGTACAAAGATATTTTAACTAACCTTGCTTTTTTTTTAAATTTTTTACTTAAAATCTGAAGTATGAAAATGTACAGCTCTTAACTTCATTGCGCACAATTTGGTAAAGTACTTGGGGAAAAAAACAAAGAAGTAAAAAAAAAAAGTAAAAATACCTTAACAGAAAATGTCTGATAAGAGAAATACTTAAGTAAAGGTTGAATTTCTCATAATAATCGAGAAAGAAAGAGTAGAAGTACTCATTTCATGATGGTCAAATTTCAAATTGAGTGCAACGAAATAAAAGTTACGATTAAAAAAAATGTGATAAAATTACTAGGGCCGATTTATCGGCGCCAATTTCCTTTTGTTTCTTCCAGATCGGTGGAAAAGATCGGCTTTTCTGCCTCCACAAAGGTCTGAAAATCAACCACTGTCCCCGTTTGCTCTGCTGTGAGCACTACCTAATGTCCAGTTAAAACAAGTTTACATTGTTTCAAGGGTACTGTTCAATGTGTTT
Organism: Austrofundulus limnaeus; assembly: GCF_001266775.1. NCBI lineage: Eukaryota > Metazoa > Chordata > Actinopteri > Cyprinodontiformes > Rivulidae > Austrofundulus > Austrofundulus limnaeus. The sequence goes on along the minus strand of NW_013952648.1, from coordinate 590,365 downwards.
CAATAAAATAACATTGGGACATTAAAGGTGTATTGTGACCATCTAACACCTGACTGTCAGCTATTTAAAAAATCTGTATCGGCCAAAATTTGAATCAGCAGGTCAGACTTTTTAAAGATGGGAGATCGACCAGAAAACCTCTAAAAATTACAGATCATCAAAAAGTGATTCAAGTACTGTAACAAAGTTAATGTACTTTTTTACGATACACGTTTTATTTAACTACACTAAGTCAAATTAATGCAAAAGATGTGAACAACCAGTGAAAAACTAGAGTTTTTTGTTTTCTCAATCCGTTATAAATGCACAAACATCCTTCCTGAGGGTTTCCACAACTCTGCATCTCTAACATCCTTCTACCAATATAACCACCGTCCCTCCTCTGGACATGTCCAAATGGTCTCAGTCTGGTCTCATTCATCTCCCGTTGGTTTAACCTGTGCCGTACCTCCTACCTCATTCCTGATCTTATCCATCAATCCCAAGGAGAACCTCAGCATCTTCAGCTCTGCCGAACCTTGATGTGATCCCACCTCGACATTGAAGCTTTCTGTCCATCTTCAGGACATCTCACCACAGACCTGCTGTCCTCATGCATGTCCTGCACCAATCTACATCTCTGTTCTCTCGTATACAATCCTTTTGACCTTTGCTGCCACTCTTTTGTCATACATCTATCTTGAAACTTTTCACACCATGRACAATTTAGAGTTGCCAATTAAAGCATATTTTTGGACTCTGAGAGGAAACAGGAGCACCTAATAGTGTGCTGATTCCTTCTGCTCTGTTTGGCACAGCCTGGCCAAAAATAAAGTTGCCACCAAAAAGGTCACACTCACTTGGATTGCCTTTAGTTTTGATTATGGCACACATTCACTGTGGTATTGTTTGGATAAGCTTCTGCAATGTCACAAAATTTATTTCCATCCAGTGTTCTATTAATTTTTCACCAAGATCTTGCATTGATGATGGTAGAGTCTGACCTTCTCCAGCACATCCCAACGATTCTCAGTGGACTCTGTGGAGCCAATCCATGTGTGAAAATGTCTCATGCTCCCTGAACCACTCTTTCACAATAAGAGTCCGATGAATTCTGGCATTGAACATCCAAGGAATGGACATCTGGTGAACATCCAGGGAGTGGACATTGAGATAGTGGAMTCTTATAAGTACCTGGGTGTTCACCTGAACAATAAACTAGACTGGACTCACAACACTAGACGCTCTTTACAGGAAGGGTCAGAGCAGACTCTACCTGCTGAGGAGGCTGAGGTCTTTTGGAGTGCAGGGGGCGCTCCTGAAGACATTCTTTGACACAGTTGTGGCTTCAGCCATCTTTTATGGCATCGTTTGTTGGTGCGGCAGCTTATCTACAACTGAGAKGAAGCGGTTAGATAAGCTCRTCAAGAAGGCCRGCTCTGTGCTGGGATGCCCCCTYGACCCAGTGCAGGTGGTGGGAGACAGAAGAACTCTGGGTAAAATAACATCTATAACAGAAAACACCTCCCACCCAATGCACGGAACTGTAGCTGATYTGTAGAGCTCCTTCAGTGACAGACTGCTGCATCCTAAATGCACAAAGGAGCGCTACCGCAGATCATTTCTCCCATCAGCTGTTAGACTCTATAACCATCACCGCATGCAGCAATCATGATAAGCACCCATATTTGTGTTTGCACATCAAACAACTCTACCTCGCAATCATTACACAAATAATAACCAATAATAATAATAATTGTTCACTGTTTTTTCCTGTACTGGACTTAATGACTGAGTAATTTCCACACCCGAGTTCGACTCAATTAGCACGAGTCTGTC
>NW_013952648.1:580523-587702 GCF_001266775.1 Austrofundulus limnaeus | reverse complement strand
CTATTCTATTCTATTCTATTCTATTCTATTCTATTCTATTCTATTCTATTCTATTCTATTCATTGTCATCTTGGAATATAGCTGTCCTATCAGGAAAGGAACAATCCATTGCTGGAATAACCTGGTAATTCAGTATGTTCAGGTAGTCAGTTGACCTCATTCTTTGAGCACAAACTGTTGCTGAACCTAGACCTGACCACCTGCAGCGACCCCACATCATACACTTCGTTTTTTGCCGGGCAGTGTATATTGATAAACAACTTGACAAATTCCATCCATTCATTGACCAGTGATGTGACAAACAGCAAATAAAATAAAAAAAAAGCATTCTGCAGCCCAACAACAGGTCAAAAATTTCACAGCTGGAAGCCCATTTTAAAAAAATCAGTCTAATTCAAAGAAACATTGTCAGCTCCTCATCACATCTCGTTATTACGGCTTGTAGCAACTAGAATCAATTAAGTTACAAATTTCCATTTGATATATCCACTCATGTTGCTGCCAAGACTACTCTGCACGCGTTCTTTCCAGACATCTTGGAAGTGTCAGTGTATCGTTCTCAAACCCGGCTGTTTTCCATGAATCTCCGGCGCAGATTATGCAACCTCATCCTACACCGTTCTTTAAACTGCCCCCGGGGGACGTTAACACCACTGTCAGAACTCTCACAAACCTGCTCTTTCACATCCAAAAACATGGAAGGCAAGTGCAGCTACTCTTTCTGGCGTGTTTTTTTTTCTTCTTCTTCTTTGGGAGGGGGGTTCAGTTTCAGGGGTTTGTCGTCGGGACGTCTAACTGACAACGTGCAACGTTTTCACACTCTACATCTAGTGGAAAGAAATGTAAGGTCATGTCTCTGCAGGCATGTACATTTCCGCCCTCTTTTCTTCCCACAATTTAAAGGGATATTTGAATTTACWGACAGCTGTGAACCATTTAGGAACAACAAACAAAACAAATCTTCAATAAGACAAAAATTTAATAATGCATTGATCAGCGTTAACGGTTAAGTTAGGCGTAAAGGTTAAAAAAAAAAAAAGAACATGTATATTTAATAATTGCATTTTTAACAAAATTCTGATGTGATGTGAGTTTTGGCTGCCTCGTGTGGCACTTTCTAAAGATGTGTTGCTGCTATAAACTAAACACTGCTGTATTGTTTCTAAAAATAGTATCATTACGAATAAAATGCGATAGTTCACACGTTGCGCTAAAACTTCTGCGCATGGTTTATCAGCCCCTACAGTGYCCCATCCCATCCCTTCATCCTTCCTGTAATGATTGTTTTGACCTTTGCTCTGCAGAAATAAGCGACACACTGGCACATCGTACAGATAAACGAAGCAGAGTGCGAGCAGAACATATCAAGGGAACATTTCAAGCATCTAGAGAGAGCTTTCAAAACGGAACAATGACTTTGCCCCAGGGGGAAAAAAGTGATCATGCTGGTATGTTTATACTAGAGAGAAAGGAAGCCATCATTTTCATCACCAGCGATTTTCTCTTTCACAGCTCGATTTTGACAGTTGAGTGTGTCTTAATGACAATTCCTTCCACATCTAAGTCAACTGTCAAAAATGATGTGCTAATATAAACATCGTTTTTTTTAACGAAACAAAAAAAGGGAAAGAAGCAGTCCTCGCTTTCCCTCTGAACTCTTTAGCTTTATTGCGAACACTTTGTAAACTAAACAGAGCTATTTTTATCCATCTACATGTTTGTATTGTCAGTCAGGAGGGCTTCTTTTCTGTCTACTGTTCACATTTTTCTATTTCAGTCAGCCATTGGCATTATTAATTCGTGGGGGGCGGGGAAGGGGGGGTGACAGGGTGGGGCGGTGTGCAAGGAGCGAAACAGACATCTGGGGAAGTATTTGGGTAAATTAGAGGAAGAGGTGGGGGAGTTCATCGTCTATCTTCCCGTAAGCAAAGTCGGGCCCAGTAAAACACAGCCCAGTTGATACAGCAATAGAACATGCGGTTATTAATACAGGCGAGGGAGGGGCACTCACCTCGACAAGCGCTGACACGCGAGCGTATTACCTCTACGGCTGCTATGGCAAAGATGTGAGCTGCATTCCTCTGCCCACAAACTCGCACTTATTTTTCCTAATTCAGAGGAAAGGTGCCTGAGAATTAATATTAACACTCGGATCAGGATCACCTGAGGACGTTCAGAGAAAGGGATGGCATTTTCACGCTGGACCGTGACCTCCGTTTCTCCAAAATTATGCGAATTATTTCAGATATTATAATAATCGACTTGTCCATTTCGACAGGACACATCCAGAACAATCTGACATGGGCACAAATGGCAATAGGGACAGCTTGGATGATTTACTCAAACCCCATTTTGATTAATGATTATAAGTTCATGATTATTTTCCAACAGAATAAATTGTATCCATTTTATAACCAAATATGCTTCTTTTCTTCAAACTGAATTTCTCTTAAAGACGTAACTTACTTTTATACAATAACAATCAAATAGTTTTTCATTTTTATGAATTGATTTACATTTTAAGCAGTTATAGATTAATTTTTACATCCTTACTGATGATTAATGTCCCGTTAGACTAATTGACGTTGAAGTGTCCATAGAGCGTATGTGTTCGAGACCCAAAATCGGATCCACAATTTGAAAAGTCRGATCACTCTCACCAGTCTGATTTAAATTCATGCTATCTGCTACTCACGTAAAAAGTAGTTACATGTTTTTATTTTTTTATTTTACCATTATTTAACCAGGCAAATCCCATTGAGATCACAGATCTCTTTTTCAAAGGAGGCCTGAGCCTGAAGGCAACCTATTGTACTTGTTTTTGGGGTGTGGGGGGAAACTGGAGAGTCCAGAGAAAACCCACGGATAGATGAGGAGAACATGCAAACCCCTCACAGAAAGACCCCAGGTCCGAACCGGGGATCGAATCCAGGACCTTCTTGCTGTGAGTCGTCGGTGCTAACCACTGAGTCTTTGGGCTTTTTTTTCTGTTTGCAAGGTTACGTTGTTAAGAACAGTGTCAGTGTCCTTTAGAGCAGTGTTTCCCAAAGTTGGGGTCGGGACCCAAAGTGGGGTCCCGAAACATCAAGCTGGGGTCCTGAAAAGATTTTCTGAATTAATTACATTTTATCTTAGTTGTTACAAAGGAGTGAGGTTAGTATATTTAAAATGGATAAATGTAGTATAATAAATATTGTTACCATGCCCATGTTTAGTTGACCTGATACAAATGTTTATCATCCATAAATAGCTGGGGGCACAGGTCTCTGCTACTGTTATTTTGTGGGTCAAAAGCTGAAAAGTTTGGGAACCACCGCACTTTGGTTCCCAAAGTTGGGCTTGGAACCCAATTATGGGTCATGAAGCACCTTGGATAATCTCCAGAAATCAATTTAAAGGCCTGTGATGGACTTGCGACCTGTCCAGGGTGTACCCTGCCCCTCGCACTGTGACTGCTGGAAATGGGCACCAGTGACCCACGCGACCCTGAAAAGGAAGAAGCGTGTACAGAAAATGGATGGATGGATGGATGCTTTAGAGGATCTATTTTTCTGCGCTCGTGTCTGTGATGGCGATGCATGCGGGTGATTTCAATTTATTACAGAAAGAAAATGAAGAAACAAAACAAAACAAAAAAATTATTAGCATTTTTTCAATAAACAAATGGTGTAAGTGTCCTACACCTGTTGACCTGACCAGGTGTGGAAAGTAACCATTTTGTAATATTAAGTAGCCTAGCTAGTCTGACGTTAATAAACACCATTGGTCTTACCTGTCTAAAACAACGGTTTTATTTTTACCTTTATGTAAAATGCTATATTATTAAGAAGTTGTTATGGAAAATCAATCAGTTTTATAATGTATGGTTCATATTGATAGGGAAGGTGTTTGTTTAACAATGTTTATTTTTTATTCTTGATTTTAAATAATTCCACAATGGCATTTTAGTGCAAACTATTTACCCATAGGCTATTACAAAAAGTAGCTACTGGTACTTGAGCTCTACATATAAGCCCAAATGACACAAAAATAACTTGGTTTGAAATAATATGCAGAAAGCTTGGGCCCCCCAGTTTCGCCGCAATCTGTATGTGTGACATCATTATTAACCTCGTCACACCAGCAGTAAGACGTTTGACTGAGACCATTGGATCATGCGTAAATAAATTTTCTGTTGATTTCAGATGCAAAGTAACTGAAGACAGTTAAAATGTACAGCATCAGTTTTTCTAAAACCATGCYAGCCTGTGTTTGTGTCACATTTAAGTCTCGGAATCTTGCATTCTAATAGTTTTTATCCATAACACAAGAACCTGTTTAGTTTTATTTGTTTACTCAAGATTAACATTTTAAATGCTAATCTTTTACCCCTCAGAGGACTGTCCTCTTGTCAAGAAATGATGAAAACAAAGGTAGCCAAGACCTCATTTTATGTAAATTCTTTCAGAAACACACACCAAGTCTGTCATTTGCATCCAACAAAAATGGAGATTTTTTTTGGCTGCGAAACATCCTTCTAGTTTCTCACAACTTGCAGTTCTTAACTGCAAGTTCCTAGTCTGTGTTTATCACTGATAATGGCAATAAAACTGATTCTGATTTCTTTATAAATTTTCTAGGATGTTGTTTTTTATTGTCTCTAGCTTGCACAAATGCATTGACAGCTTATTAGTACTAGTTGTGATATATCACGTATGTAATTCGTGCTCTGAAGAGATGTAGAGAAACTGAAAGATGAACAGCAGAATAAGTAAATTTGATTCACTTTGTCTGTCTGTTGCTTTATGTTTCACACAAAGCATTACTCTATAAACTAACTAGTTGTAATTTCCAACAAATCCCTGTATAATATTGATAGACCTCTGATTGTGAATTCATGAGACAAAGCTGGAATAGGAGCAGCCTTCCTTGTCATTTAAGTCCCGCTCCCTCATTATAAACAAACCAGGCATTTCTATTGGTAAATTCAATAAGTTCACCACACAAAAGTATTTTTTCCAGGTGTTAATGCTTATTGACTTACATTGTACTTTACCGGGAACAGAAAATATCTATACTCAAATAAATCCTCACATTTTTATCTTCACATTCTCTTGACTGCGTTTCTCACTTATCTGTCCAAGATCAGTCCAGCAGCAGCCTTAGGGTGCGTTTTTATCAGATATTTGACAGTTCTGTCTCACTCAGAATACGGTGTTTTAACAAGGTAATTTGTCAGTCCCCTAACTTCAAAAGATCCAAATCTGTAATGACTCCAGCCCCCGAGCTCTGCGGGGTTGTTGTACACCTTGCATGCTGTCCCACCTCACACCTCTCCCAGCTTCCAGTAGTTTGACTGGGAATTAACTTGTATATAAACGGCATATATGCTGCAATCATTTGTTTTTACCCATAATGACAATAAGAGAACATTGGTTGTGAGTTGTTCAATACAACCTTTTTCCACAAATACATCAGTCCCGTTGTATTTTATCTTTCATTTCACAGTGAAGTCATGTAATGCTTTGCATATTTGCTCAAAACAGATGATGTAGGCAAGAGCAAAACCATATCAAAGATGGATGGGTGTGGAAGAGTTTGGCTTGTTTTTTGTTTTTTTTGTTTTTTAGTGGGTGGAGGTACCAGCCTGCCTTTTCTTTGTACATCTTACATCTGGAACGGGCACATTTTTTCCCTCGTTCCCAAATAACATCTGCAGCTAAAAAGCCAGACAGGTAGTTAGAGTTGATTGGTCATGGATGGATTTTCTCCCTCTCCTATTTTTTCTATGCAGCTCACTCTTTCCCTCTTTCTTTTTTCTATTCTACAAAGCCCAGAGGCTAGTATTTCACTGATTACAGAGTGCCTCCATTTGAATGGTCGTTTGTGTATTGTCAGAACAAAGGGGCGAGCGGCCTCTGAAGAGGTGCTAGACAGGGGAATGGATTGGGCTCAGCGATTAGGATGAGTGGAACTGCAGGTTTGGGCTAGCTTACCAAGACAGAGGCCGCTGAAGGAAAAACTCCCAATTGCTGAAGATTCTTTCATGACTGGGACTAGAGGACACAAAATAAAGCTTCAGTCTTAAAAAAGGCTTGTTTGTTGAGTTTAAAACACTGACTTACTAACGGGACTGACCTAAGCGACATATTCAAGATGTAAGCAATACTTTACAGCGTCATCTTTGGGACGGTGGTAAGTGTCTGCCTCAAGGGGAGGAGTTCAGGTGTCTATAAATCTTGTTCACATGTGTTGGTGAGATGGAGTGAGAGATGACTGAAGATGGGGGGCCTTGTCTGCAATATTAAAAGCCTCGCTTTGGTCTGTTTTGGTGAAGAAGGAGCTCAGCCTCAAAGTAAAATTCTTGATTTTCTGGTCCACCTACATTCAAACCCTCACCTGTGGTCATGAGCTCTGGATCTTGACTGAAACATTAAGACACTTGAGTGCAAGCCGCTGAAATGTTCTTCCTCTGTGGGGTGATCAGGTTCAGCATTAGTGATAAGGTCATTTTCAGAGAGCCTGTACTAAAAAACACAGCTCCTCCGCATCAAAATTAGTCAGCTAAGGCGGTCCAAGCATTAAAAATACCTCCTGGTCGTCTCCCTCTGAAGACTGTTTTGGCACACCTTACTGGGAGGAGACCCCAAGACAAACCTTGTAGCTTGCTGAAGGTATCCACTCAGGTCTGGAACACCCTGAGATCTCTCAGGAGATGCTGGGGAGTGTTCCTGAGAAAAGGGATGTCAGGGTTTCCTGCCTGGACCTGTAGTGTCTATGGTCTAATCACAAAAAAGGGATGGACGGACGGTCGGTTGGTTGGTGGGTTGATTGATTGATTGATGGATGATAGAAGAATGATTGGTTGATTGATTGGATGGATGGGTGGATGATGGATGGTTGGTTGATTGATTGATTTATTGATTGATGGATGGATGGATGATAGAAGGATGGTTGGTTGATTGATTAGATCAGTGGTTCTTAACCTGGGTTCGATCGAACCCTAGGGGTTCGATGAGCCGGTCTCAGGGGTTCGGTGGAGCCTCTGYCGYGGAGGTAAAGACACACTTGTGTCAAGTCATGATGACACGCCCCGCTTGGCCAAAACTTGCTGCAGAGGATCACATGAGATTGCTTGGTCAATCAGTGCTGGCCCCAAAAAAAGTATTTTTTGGATTCAAAACAACAAAAAACAAATTA
>NW_013952648.1:573891-580341 GCF_001266775.1 Austrofundulus limnaeus | reverse complement strand
CACCAGTAAAAAAAAACATACTTATGTCTTGAATTTGGGGAAAAAAAGTCATATTTTATTTATCACTAAAAAGGGTTCAGTGAATGCGCATACGAAACTGGTGGGTTCGGTACCTCAAAAAAGGTTAAGAACCACTGGATTAGATGGATGATGGATGGATAGATGGATGGATGGATGGATGGATGGATAGTTGCTTGGTTGGTTGGATGGTTGGTTGGTTGGTTGATTGATTGATTGATGGATGGATGATAGGATGATTGGTTGATTGATTAGATGGATGGATGATGGATGGTATATTGGATGAATGAATGAATGAATGAATGAATGAATGAATGAATGATGGTTTGTTGATTTTATTTGGTTGGATGGATGGATGGATGGATGGATGGATGATGGTTTGTTAATTTGGTTGGTTGGTTGACAGAATGAATGAATGAATGAATGAATGAATGTTAATTTGGTTGGTTGGTTGAAAGAATGGATGGATGAAATATGAGTAAAAAATTTTAGGCTTACAGTTCTTGTCACAGTATCCTCCAAACTTTATTTAATTATATTAATCTTAAACTTGCTCTTTATAATGTTTTTAAATGAATTTGGTCTATGTAAAAAAGCCTTTTGGTTCTAACACCCAAAACATTTAAGGGGAATCCTCCCATTAAAATGGTCCTGAATCTGACCTTTAAAGGATTACATCGGACCAGTTGCACCTGAGGAGGTGCGTTTCAGACAGCACGGTAATTAGATAAAAGTTGGGCTGACAGCTTTCTGCTTTGAACACTCACTTAGTACTTCTCACCCCTAATGTGAAGGCAATGACCTAAAATCAAAGTCCTCATCAAATTCGGTGGGTGAGTCCAGGTCACGCTCCCGGTGGGCTTCAAAAACCTTTTGATTCAAAAGCATCACCTTTTCAAAGCTGTTTTCAGGCTAATTTTAATTTACGGTGAACCTTTGCCTCATTAATTGTATCCATAAACTGCCATCCGTCAAGATTCAGGATCAGTTCAACGCAGCAGGGTGGCGAAGTGTTGTCAATAAATGTCAAACCATCATAGGTTTTGTGCAAATGAGTAAAACGTTCCTGCTAGTTTGTGGGTTTTATAGTAATTTCATGCCACATTACAAACAACATGGCCCTTAATTTGGTAATCGTGACCATCCAAGAGAACAATTACAGGACCAGTCAGGCAGGGAAAAAAATTAAAGCGCTTACAAAAAACACTTACATCATTTTACATGCCCAAATTTCACCATTAATCCACCCTGTTCTGAAGGCTTATTATATCATTAAAGCAACACGTCTGCTCACAGAACTAAGACTTTTTAGATTCCCTCTGCTTGACCAAGGGAGTTGACATTTATCTGTCAAACGTGGGCCAAAAAACTTTGAGCACATGAGATCTTTGGCCTGATTTTTTATTCAATTGAAGCGGTGTGACACATTTTGGCACTTTCTCCATTCTTAGCAAATGGCCAAGGATTTGATCCAAGCCTGAATAGTTTAGTTAGGTCTTCAAAAAGCATGTAGTCACTTTAAGTTATTGCACATGTTTGCAACTAGCAACAATCAAGCCTAAACCTTTTGTTTACTTTTTTGGACAACTTTAGACTCCTTGTTGGATGGAGATGGAACAAACTTGTTTGGACGGAGACGGAGCAAATCATCATTAATGTCAAACAGACGACTGAAGTTAATAGAAACATTAAAATGCTCGACATGCACTCTGTTGCTGAGAGATGATTTGCTGAAGAGCAGTGCTTAAAATTTCATCCTTCACTCCGTTTGGACTTCACTCAGATTCTCCTGTCTCCTCCCTTTGAGGCAAACCTAAAAGGTCCCTGGTGATGTAAACAAAAAACCAAAGAAACTTTTTGTTTTCCACTTCAGGTGGTTTTTGGAAGGAGCTCTGAGGTAACTGGAATTAAAGGTGTTCGGACAAAAGCTCACAACCTTAATGATGAAGAGACAAAACCTCACTAATATGTATTTGTGACACCACATGTTCCTTATTTTGAGTTATCATCTAACCAAGTTCCACCACATCTGACGGGAGCATTTCTTGTAATTTGGGATAAAAATTTTGAGTATTTTTCCATCACCCAAAAACAAGGTGTTGTGACCCCAATACAACCTGGACCTCCAGTTTTTAGGCCCTCTCCACACAGATGCTGCTTTTCCAATGCGATCTTTTACATAGAGGACAATATCAGGAAAAATACCAATGAAAATTCCTTAAAGTGGATATATGAGGCTGTTAAATCATTCTTTTTCACATTTAAATCATTCAGTTGGAGTCTATATAAAAAGGAACTGCAATGCTTTGGTCGGAATTCCTCCTGATTGTAACTCCACAAGCCCCTCTCTTACCCCTTTTCTGAGGATCAACTCGTTTTGAGGCTGCCTTTTTAAATCCAAACGAGATGCTTCACACCACTCCAGCTTCCAGATCGATCCATTCTACTTTGATAGAGGGGTTTAATATGTAATAATATAATTATATTAATGTAATATAATATAGCGGCGCAGAAACTTTATTTACAAATAAATAAAATATGTCAATAAGGGAAGACTTGTCCATCCAGCCTTATATGTTGCAGACAGTGTCTGACCCAGAACCAGAGGAGAACAAAGAACACCAAATTGATAGTTGGTAAGTCCAGATCTTGTTTGTCTATTCCAAAGTAAATAATTTGACGTAATAGTTCAGAAAAATAAAAAAAAAAAATGAGAAAACTGAATGGGTTAAAAAAATATGACCCTAACAGCACCGGGAGAGACTAAATTAAAAATTTCTGCACTTCCAGGGWCTCCAGGTACACAACAAAATTCATCTAATGGAAAAACATTGGATTTTGCGTAATATATCCCCTTTAAAATGTTCTTCCTGTAGATGGAGCCTAAGATTATTTGGTCACCTCCCTTCAAGACAAACCGAAAAGGTCCCCAATGATTCTGTAAGAATATCTCATGTTTGTTAACTGAAATTGTGACAAAACCACATAAATATTGAATCGATAAAAACGTGAAGAGAATAGACCATACAACCCCAGATCTGTTTCTGAGCGAAGCTTAATTGCCTATGGCTGAAGTAAGCAGAGCAGCGCTGACCAAAACCGGAAGTTCCGGTCTACATATACAGGGATCTTCTGTGCCTGGTATGCCCACTACAGGCCTATGGCTGAGTCGCAGACACTCTGAACAGCAATGCTCACCTAATGTTTTTATTAACGGTTTATTATGTGTTGTCAAGGTGTTTCGGGCTTGTAACTAAACCTATTTTAATCAAGACATAACAATAGATTATAAAAGTCAAGCCTTAAAAAGGAAAACCAAGGGTGTATTCACACATGTACTGTTTAGTCTGATATAATCAAACTCTAGTTCGTTTGCCTGGAAAGTCCGGTTCATTTGGGGAGGTGTGAATGCGTAATCGAACTCTGATTCGGACCAAAAAAGCGAACTCTGGTCCGCCTGAAAACCTAGGTCTCGGTTCGATTAAAATGAAGTTTGGTGCGGTTCGATTGCATGTGTGAACGCTAAACGACCCAGAGACCGCTCCAAAAGCAGGAAGCGGACTATACCGCATGACGTTCTGAGTAATAACAGTTTTAAATTTACTTATATGGTGTAAAAATCTCGCTGGACAACTATAAGGTGGACATCATGACTGTGGAGCTGGACGCGCTCCTACTCGATTAACAGAGTTTCCTCAGCCGCCTAGTGTGCAAAACAACATTCTCCGTGGTTCCGCCTCATCTTCCTCTCATGTTGAGCTCATTGCTGAAGACTATTTGTTTAGCACATTTGCCAAAAACCAAAAATAAACCCTATAACCACTAAAATGTAACGTTACTATTGTTTGTTTACATTTTGTAAAGACGTAAGTTGCGCTCCCTGTCTTCTTCTGAGGTTTGCATGTTGATTCCTTTAGTGGTTCTTTGTGCAGCGCCCCCACAGGTGAGGGCGGGAACAGGTTGTTTACAGGGTTTAGTTTGGTTGATAAAGTGCAGATGGATTCAAASCGCACCAACAGAAAATGTAAACAAAGCTTGCAGTTTTGGTCCCCAATCGAACCGAGTCTACCGGACTATCAGCTGTGAATACGATGTAAGAAAATGATGTGGTGCTTTTAAATCAGTGCCTGACTAACTAATGAATTCCTTCAATTCTACGCAACTTGTGGTGGAAGCGGAGGACAAATWAAAACACTTCCTACTTTTTCTCCTTCCTCGTCTTCAGGTGATTCTTGTAAGTAGGAATCTGGCCCTAATTCTACTCTCCCCCCGTCTCTGGCTCCTTTCTTCGTCACCCTCCTTGAAGCCAAGGTGTGACGACCCCGATGCGACCTGGACCGACGTTAGCGGTTGGATTTCGGGTAGCAGGCAGAAGGGTGCAATCAGCAGTGTGAAAAAGGAAATGTGTGCGTTTGAAGCGACGGGTGCAGGGTCAACATGCGCTAATGGGGTGCGTCTGAGTTTCCGCGAGATGAGAGGAAGAGGGGACGTCCCGTTTAGGTCTCACGTGCTTGTCGGACTGTGACTTCTRGTTTGAAATAAAAAAGACTTCTGGGTGGCTCATTTGAGTCAGCGGTGACCCCTCTGCATCAATCGCTCCACCTTGGGAAATGAATGGAACACATGCATCCCCTTAACACACACCACGGCCACCGACCCCTCCCTCACAGCCCCGGACACCCCTCCTCTCCTTTAAGTCAATATGTCCGTGTCAGAGATGAAAGTGCAAAGTGGGAGGGACGCGGAGGGGGTCCTGACACTAATGTAGTACATTGGGCTTCACTTACTGATCTGCCAAGTTCTTTTGTCAGGCCTAAAAGTGCCTGCCAGGGTCCTTTGAACTGCCGAGCGCTCACCCGCCCTCAGATGCCTCCTCCTTTAGCTTCAATGAGATATCCTCGGTGACATTCCCACAGTCCCGCCGCTGCAGACAGACACACATAACTGCACGGATKCGGTTCAAATTCAAAGGCTTGAAAGGACTCTAAGAGTAGCGTCATTCGGCACGTCGCAGCCCCTGACTTCAACTTTTTTTGTGAACGTTTTAAAAAGGAGTTGACAAAATGGAGGAGAATCATTTTCCAGTTTGTATCTGTGGCACATTTTTTTTTTTTTTTTTTTTTTAGAGAGAGCAGCTAGGGCAGGTAAACCTAGACCTTTAACATGCTTGCTTGTTTTTTCTCGCTCTTGTCAGCTAATCTGTGTGGGTAACCTTATCCCGGCTCCTCCTGAGTGGCCGCTCCCCGCCTCACCCCTCCTCCAAACCTCAGGAACTTGACTGAAACAGCTCTCCTCCTCATTCACAAAGCCCTTTCTTGTTCGGCTTCTGAAGAGGCAGCCAGCTTTTGATTGATTCTCTCTGATTTATCAAGTTTTTTTCCTTTTTTTTCTGCTTTTGTTAAACAGAGTCAGCAGGCAGGGTTGTGTCCAGTTTGGTCCGGTGAAAATTCTTATTTTAAAGGGTCAGGTAACCTCAGTCACTCTGGATTTAACTTTCTAGCAGATATCTCATGAACCAATGAAAATATTTGATGAAACTCTCAGAATGTAATTATTTGATGTTCATAAATTTTGGAGGTTCAAGATGGCTGTCACAGCAAGTGACCTTAGTGTAAATAAAATGACAATAGCTCTGCTAATTTTACAGATATTAAATGCAAATTTCACACAGACTTAGCTGAGACTCATATATAACACCCACTCTGACTGACATTTAAAATTCCCATAATTCAGGATGGTTGCTCCAGCTTATGCTACACAATAATCCAATCCAATTTACTYATACAGTGACAAGTCACAACAAACATCACAGGGCACTGTACAAAAAAAAATAAATCTAAAGAAGCCAGCAGATTGTGTTGAATCTTCACGTTGTCACAGTCTCCCATCCTGAGCAGCTCATTGGTGACAGTGGAGAGAAAAAAATCTTAACAGGAAGAAACCTCCAGCAGAACCAGGCTCAGGACAGGTGACCATCTGCCTCGACCGGCTGGGTTTGGGGGACAGGAAAGAGACAAACACAGAACTGGTTCAGATGTATTTTCCTCTGGAAGAGAGACAAAGGAAACATGTTATTGATAGAAATAATTACAACAAACATGTAGAGGAGAGAGACTAAAGACAACAGCAGAGTGAGGAAATGTGCTCGGTTTGTCCTCCAGCAGTCTAAGTCTATAGCAGCAGAAATGAAGAATATTTCTGGAAACCTAAGTCTAACTATATGATTTATCAAAAAGGAACGTCTTCAGTCTAATCTTAAAAGTAGACAGAGTGTCAGCCTCACAGACAGAAACTGGAAGTTGGTTCCACAAGAGAGGAGCTTGATAACTGAAAGCTCTGCCTCCCATTCTACTTTTAGAGACTCCAGGAACCACAAGTAAACCTGCAGTCTGAGAGTGAAGTGCTCTGTTAGGAAGGTATGGAATAATAAGA
>NW_013952648.1:571635-573640 GCF_001266775.1 Austrofundulus limnaeus | reverse complement strand
CGTTCAGACTGTCATAAAAAAATCGGATATGAGTCAGATGGGTCAAAAAAATCGGATTTGTCTCGTTCAGACTGTCATAAAAAAATCGGATATGAGTCAGATGGGTCAAAAAAATCGGATTTGTCTCGTTCAGACTGTCATAAAAAAATCGGATATGAGTCAGATGGGTCAAAAAAATCGGATTTGTCTCGTTCAGACTGTCATAAAAAAATCGGATATGAGTCAGATGGGTCAAAAAAATCGGATTTGGGTCTGATTCGCCTGCAGTGGAACGTAGCCTAAGTCTATAGCAGCAGAAATGAAGAATAATTCAGGAAACCTAAGTCTAACTATATGATTTATCAAAAAGGAACGTCTTCAGTCTAATCTTAAAAGTAGACAGAGTGTCAGCCTCACAGACAGAAACTGGAAGTTGGTTCCACAAGAGAGGAGCTTGATAACTGAAAGCTCTGCCTCCCATTCTACTTTTAGAAACTCCAGGAACCACAAGTAAACCTGCAGTCTGAGAGTGAAGTGCTCTGTTATGAAAATATGGAACAATAAGATGTTTGATTTAAGATGGAGCTTGGTTGTTGAGAGCTTTGCATGTTAGAAGTGAGATTTTAAATTCTGTTCTGAATTTGACAGGGAGCCAGTGGAGAGAGGTCTGTAGCTTCCTTAAATCTACAGCTAACAAGGAAAAGTTAATGTGATGGAAGCAAAGAGTCGTCCTCGACACTTTGAGCATTAATGCATCAGAGATGCAGCTGTGGCGTCCATCTTTAAATAAAACTTTGTCATAAAAGGCGATGGGACAGCATTTGTCTCAAATTAGAAATGCATTCACTTTATTCCCTTTGATCTTATTTTATACTAGTTTACATTTCTAGAATACCCCTGGCTTCTGATTGGTCAGCTGCCAAAGTCGATGAGACAAGTGCATGCCAGAACCATGTACAACTATTCACATACTTCAAGGGCTGATAAAAAGTTTTAAAATACTTCTAAAAATAAATAAAAGGAGGCTCCTTCCCTTTTTTGTCAGTCTGTCTCCCCTCTGACTCACAGGTGGCCACATCCGAGCATCKCCTTCACCTCCGTAGATTTACTGAAACGTTTGTCACAAGAAACCTGCTCAAAGGATGATGACTCTTTCACGCTTTGACTTGCAGAGACGTCTGTGTTTGACGGCGAGCGGCATTTGATCAAACAGTCCCCAAGTCTTGTATTTGGAAAGACGTCACTGATTGAGCTTTCTGGATAATCACTGTTTGCTGCGTTTTGGCTGTGATTTCCCTCCCGGAGGCAGACAAATTAGTCACGCTTCATAGGAACATTTATATTGGTTGGGTTGCAGGGATTATTGACGGGATCAAGAGCTCTTAATGAATCACAGAAGATAAACTCACCTAAAGCCGTTTTATCCAAGAAAAGAAGCAGCTCGGCGACGTGTTACTGTCAGTGATTTCGTTTATTGAACATGCTCGCAAATAAGATGAAATTATTATTTCTCTGTCCTGTCTTGTC
Source organism: Austrofundulus limnaeus (assembly GCF_001266775.1). Classification (NCBI taxonomy): domain Eukaryota; kingdom Metazoa; phylum Chordata; class Actinopteri; order Cyprinodontiformes; family Rivulidae; genus Austrofundulus; species Austrofundulus limnaeus. Next base: position 572,134 of record NW_013952648.1, on the reverse strand, counting down.
TCTCTGCAGCAACAGGAGACTCTTCAACTTCACTGATATATGTAATTATTCAGAATTATTTTAAATACCAATGAAGGAGGAATCCTGAGGATCCAGTTTTAATGGGACAATAAAATCGAACCACAAAAAGGGATTTATTTTCCTTTTTTTTTTTAATGATGCGGGCTCAGTTTACTGCTGCCAAGCTCCGAGGAACTCGTAAACAAATTCGCACCTCTTGTATTTAAATACCGGGTTAAGTTATGGCGTAGAATTGAAACAGATAAAACAAACAGAGGAGAACATGAATATGAATAGTGTCTGGGAGGAGGAGGTCAATCCACAAACATTAAGACGCAGTTTCACTCATCCTAACAAGATCACTTTAATGAAAACTAAGCAGGTTGATGTAAAAATATATATTTTTTCATGCGTAAAAAGGTTTTAATTCAAATTTAATAGTTTCCTTTTTAAGTGAGTTAAATAAAAACTAAAAAAAAAAATAAGATAAATAAAATGT
>NW_013952648.1:569624-571390 GCF_001266775.1 Austrofundulus limnaeus | reverse complement strand
AGCCGTAGAGTGATCGTTTCTAAAAAAAAAATCGAAAAAAAAAAAAAAAAAGGAGAGAGAAAAGCCTCTGTGTGCCCAAACGTGAAGCCGCAGACGCACAAACACCACTGACAGGCAGTGCTGCGCCATCACCAGCCCCGAACCTCTCCAGGGATCTGCTGCTGCTCACAGCTTTCACAAAGATACAACTTGGATATTTCTCTGCTCACTTTGTCTTCTGAGGACCTCCTTTTTTATGTTCTTTAAGAAAAAAATATTTTTTTTTCAGCATCAGCCCCTGGTTAAATAAAATGATCATTTCAAGGTGTAAGAACCCCCCACAGGTACGGACGGAGGTGGGGAGCCTGTGATCTCCGGAGGAGCAGGAGCGACGTTAGTGCGTAAATCTGAAAGGATCGTTTTTAAAGGAAAGTGTTTTTTTTTTTTTTGGAGAGGTTGTGAGGTGATTCCGTTTGACGCGTATTGGCACCAATTCGGAGGACTTATCTGTTGCGGAGCAGAGGTGACTGAGAAATTAAAGAGAGTATTTTGGATAGTTTCCCCCCCGCAACTCCTCAACAAGGAAGCAAATGTTGCTCTCCGTATTGCTGCTGCTTTCCCGTCATCGGTCCTCACACTGGGATTCAATCTGCCGCTTCCCCCCGGAGCTGCTGGGTGCGTAAAAAGACGCGCAGCGGTGCGGAAGAGCCCGAGCGGGAGAGAGAGAGAGAGAGAGAGAGAGAGAGAGGAACCCGAGGAGGGAGATCCGGACAAGCCTTCCCGGGGGGCTCCCAGTCTGTGGGAGCAGGTGTATTTCAGCTGTTTTACCCCCCACCCTCTCTGAAAGCCAAGATGTCTCTGCTGCCTTCGAGGTTCATATACCTGTAAGTGCTCCACAGCTTGAAGCTCACGCATTCTTACCAATAGAAGTCGCTAAAAACTTCATATTTGTGCGTCGGGGGGGTCACGCAGGTTGATTWTTTTTCCCCATGTAATTGCCTGAGATTCACCCCCGCAACCCTTCTCCYTCTTCTCTCCTCTTAGGTGTTTACATTTTCTGGTCCTCTATTTCCAGGTACAGGTACGTTTTTTTTTATTCTTTCTGTTCTGTGTCCACTTTAAAAAAATATGTAAATTATGATTTTGTCTTTGATATAAACCTGTTATGTGATGCTTTATATATAWATTAATTGGGAGAAAACGACTCAAAATTTAGAATGATATAGAATTTTAAAAGTTTTATATAAAAACAACAGAATCCAGATTAATTTAGTGGCACATTTAAAAGCCCAGCTGTGCTGTAAATATTTAGACCCCTGCAGTCGAAATCTGCCATCTGAGCAGATGATGTCGCCTCATTTTTTACGAGTTTCGTTGGAGTTGGAGCAGTGATTACTCACAGGCATCCACTCAGTTAATTATCTGGACCTGCTTTGATTCAAAAACAGGGTCTCCTTCATCACAGAGCGTGATCAGTCTGTTTGGGGGACTTGTTTGCACCAGTTTTTCAGCATTTTGTACAAAAACAGCTGCATGATAAACAAAATAATCCCCAAAAATAAACTTATTGGTTTGAATCTGACATCTATTTCTGAACAATTAGACCAGAGTTGGACTGTTTTAAAAAAAATACATGTTTTAATAAACCAGAAAAGGCATATTGTTAGAATAAATGTGGAATGTGAACAAATAATTCATACTGGAGGAAATAATTAGGATCATTTTGCTAATTCTTCAGCTAAATTCTGTTTTATTTCTCCCCATTTAGAGCTAAACAGCTTATATAT
>NW_013952648.1:563378-569479 GCF_001266775.1 Austrofundulus limnaeus | reverse complement strand
GTGCTTTATTTGCATAAATCGAATTTGCAAATTAAATTAAATTTAAATTACAAAAGTGTTAATCAAACAAAACATTTTTTGAAGTGTCAGTTTCATCATTAATAATGAAAAAAACAAAGATGTTTTATAACGACATTAAAATATTTCACTTTTTATGACCAATTATGGTTAAATAACTAAACAACTGAATGAATGAATCAGAGTTTGGAAGCTGTTGCACTGTCATCACGTGAGTGTGTTTCTCTGTGTGTGTGTGTTTGTGTGCATATTTGTGCACCCTACCCGTTTGTTTTAAGAAGATAGCGCGACATATCTTAGATGGATGCAACGGCTCAGCTTCCTGCGGAGGCGAGGCCTGCCAGACGTTTGAAGTTGAAATCATATCCGTTTTTTTCATTCTTCCGAGGGGAGAAGAGCCGTGTGATAAAAAGTGCTGTCGCTACAGCCTTTCACCTGCGCCATGTGCTTAGGCTTGCCTCTCCATTCAGACGAAAAAAAACCAACCGTCTCCCGAAGACACCTTTATATTTGTTTAGAGAGGGGGAAGATTTGGGATAAATCCCTCAGCAGCTCAGTGTTTTGTTGTGCGGTTGTCTTTTTGTTTTTCCTTCTTACTTGTCAGCTTTGAGGTTCTTGTTTGACAACAGATGAGAAGCTTTGAGTACATTTACCGATAGTTTGGTTTGTAATACTTAGAAACAGGTTTTAGTGGAAATCAGACGGATTGTTTCTTGTTTCTGGTACATTTCTGTGACAGCGCCACATCCAGGCTTGGGATAGCCACTGCAGCATTTGGGTTATTTTCTTTGTTTTGTTTAGATCAAAACAGAGAAAAACACTGTTTTGGAAAGACCAATGCACCTTGACACGTCTGTTTCATTTACTTGGAAACATTCTTGGGAAAACCTGTGTGCCATCTGGTTCAGAAGAGGCATTTGAGGAGCGTTTTGCAGAGGCTGTTTGTCTTTTGTCTCCGATTTAAAGGATTWGTTCATCTGAAGCCACTACACGCCATTATGTTTGCTACGTGTCATTAAAAGACAGATTAACAAGGACTCGGGGTATGTAATGCCTATGTAATTAGCCAGCTGAGAACAACCACATAAAAAGCAATTACCGTGCAATTACCAGCCCATACAGCTGGGGAGATCCGATCTTGGCCCGGACTGAGATTCCAGGGCTTCTGAAAGTATATGTTACCTCTTTAAAGTGTTGCTTCTGTTGCTTTTTTAAAAACACCACTAAGTGTAATTTCTCTGTCTGTTTGTCAGGTTTTAGTTGAGTCATAAACACCAGGCTGATGAGATGTGGAATGCAGATTTGTGCAGCTTTATACAGAAAGAGAGCCTTTGTGATGTAAGAAAATGACTTGTCTTCTGCCTGCTGCTTTTTTTTTTTTCTAATTTATGGACTCTGTTCTTCCCGCAGGCAGATATTTGTTTGATGATAGTGCAACAGGTCTGAATGCTTCAGGTGTATAATTGCTAGTGGCTTGTGGAAATGGAGTGCAGGTTTCTCAACAACGCTCGGGGCAYGTTATATTCTGTCTCAATATGAACCATAACGAGGCTGCTTTGTACTTCTTCAATTGGGTTTTTACTCAAACGTGACTTCATTAGTGCGCCTCGTAACCTATTTAGCTGCTTGTAAATGCGTGGCATGTAAAACATGAAAGCAAAGAAAGAAACGCTCAACTTTGCGACACTGAGCCCATAAAAACCAACAGCGCACATTACTACCAACACCTGTGCTGCGAGGATCCGTCTCTCCTTCTTACGTACTGGTCTCTCTCTCTCTCTTCTGCGCAGGAATCCCAGCAGAGCACTGCCGACTTTAGGTTTTACATCGAAAACCACACGAGAAACCCGGACGACTTGAGCCGGAAGCAGGTCCGGATCTATCAGCTCTACAGCCGAACCACGGGCAAACACGTTCAAATCTTGGGGAAGAGAATCAACGCCAATGGAGATGATGGGGGCAAGTATGGTATGGAATCCATTTTATTCATCCCACCTAACATTTCAAAACATATTTTAAACTCAAATTAAATGAAGGCTTTGATGCTTTTAAAGCAGCGTTTGATGAGCTTGAAGTGGGTCAGTACCATCACTTTTTATAATATACGGTCTCTTTTAAAGGGATCCCTGATTAGTTGTAACGTTATACTTTATTTGATAAACATATATTTTAATTGTAAAATACTGTAGGATGTTCAGTTTTTATCATTTTTAAACTAAAAGTTTAAAAATATTGCATGGATGGGGCTGTTTTATTTACATGCAAAGCATTCTGGGTAAATGATGACGTGGATAGGTCCTCGGTGTGAGCGAGCTATATCCACGATTGTCTCTTTTAAATGAAACCAGAGAGCGTTGAMAGRGAGGAGAAGGTAGAAATGACTCAGCCTGGAACTGAAAATATGGATTTATGCTTCATGGAAGAAGAACCCTCAGCTTAGCCTGTTAGCTTTAGCGTTAGCCCCGACGCTATCACCATATATGTATTAGCTCAGCGCTACACATTCTCCTCTCATCACTGAAGTCCTCCATCTACATGACAGAGAGGGGAACACAAAAATGACTCAGCCTGCAACTGAAAATATGGATGGAAGACCTCAGTTTAGCTTGTTTGTCGCGCTAGCGCTTTGCTAATATGTATAAGGCACTATAGCGTCAGCACTAGTTATCAAAGGCTAACAGGCTAAGCTGAGGTTCTTCTTCCATGAAGCAGCTCTGCTGTCCTCCATCCACATTTTCAGTTACAGGCTAAGTTGTTTCTACCTTCTCCTCTCTGTCAACGCTCTCTGGTTTCATTTAAAAGAGTCGATCATCAGATATTGTCCAAGATTAACCTTCAGGGTGGATATAGCTCGCTCACACCGAGGACCTATCCATGTCATCATTTACCCAGAATGCTTTGTGTGTAAATACCATGGCTCCATGGGAACAGCTGATCAGGGTAAATGTCAATTTATTCAGCAAAATGTGTTTCCATCTCCCCTTTTCCGCATTAACTCTTTTTCAGAAAATCCAAAAACCACCTCAAACGAGCGTAAAAATGTTTTTCCGAAATTGAGGAAGGTTTTGCGAATTTTGTCGTTTCCATCCACCTTTTCTAATTCGATACTTCAAAATGCGAATAAAAACATTTATGGAAGCACGGCTATAGGCTTTAAACACCTTGAAATTGGCCTCTGTCTCTTTAAGAACCTCCTACCATTTCTGACGCTCCCACTTCAGCATGTCTTTACAACAATGATTCATGAGGCTTGTACTTGTCGTAGGTGCGTTGTGTTTTCTTGTAAAAAAAAAAAAAAGAAAAGAAGCAACATTATCTAATATCCGTTTTGGAAAATATCAAATCAGGATAAAGTTGAACCCTAATGTTTTCAGAAGAACCGGAGCGAGTACAGAGGCTGTTACAAAACGTTTCAGCTAAATCGCCCGGTCATCCTCTCATGCATGTACGTTGAAGTTAAGCTAATTTTTGCAAAGAAACTATAAATATAGATAGAAGMAAGGTTTTGTAGTGAAATCATGAACAGTCACCATTTTTAAGAAATATTTTGCCAGTCTGGTGGTGCTCATCTGCAGTCTGAGGTTCAGGGAGGAGCTTTGTGTAAATAGGCGGAGCTTTGCACCAGTGTTTCGGCAGCTCTGATGGCTACCACAGGAGATTCTCAATACATGAGTGAGTCAAAGCAACACTCATGTTTTTGTTGGGATGACATAGCATGACATGAAGCTAAAAAAACTCTTGATTTTGCATAATACCCCCCCCTTTAAACTACATTAAGATGGTTGAAAACAGGAAGTCATACACTGCTTCTGATTGGGTCAAACATAGGGAAAACTTTAATGAAAATAAACTGAAGTTTATCAAACTGGACAAATGTTCTTTAAGCTGTTTTTTGTTGTTTTAGCTGTTGGTGATGAGCATTAGTAGTATTAAACTAATCAGGTCATTATTTTATAGCATGAACAAACTTCTGGCACGTTTTTATTCCTCACTCAGAGCACTGTTCTGGAGATTCCCATTTAACCCCTATTAGACTGTTTGCCATGCATTGTTTGGAGGTGSTGCTCTCTGTTTGTTTAGCACCAGAGTGGTGATATTTGGAAGCCACCCATTAGTGATAGAGATGGATGAAAGCTTGTTGAAATGGATGACCTTGCAGAGAATGTTCCGAGAAATCCTGTTTTTACTTGGATTTCCTAATAAGTCACTGGGAAAGTTTTGTTGTTTAAAACCACCGTGTTCGGTTTTCTTCAAACCAGCGTTAAACGTTAATCACCAGGGATTCAAATGCGAGCACACAACTGTGCGCGAGGAACATTTAGCGCAGATATTATTACTTTTTTAGATCAAATATGGAAAATGAGTGAACTGATGGTCAGCAGAGAGCTCTTTGAAGTAGCATCCAGCTTTGCTTCCCTGCAGATATTTTGCTCATAACAGCTGACTCACAGCTCTGAAATTGCCGGTCTTGAAATGCCTCTGAGTGAGTGTGTGCGCGCTCCGTCGCAGATGCGCAGAGGCGAAGTTTTCCTCGCTGCTTGTTAGAGCTTGAGTGGAAGCAGATCCAATTTTTCCCATGAGCCTTTGCCAATTCTACCCCCGCCCCCTCCACCCCTGTCCCTCACTAACCTCCTCCCCATCCAGCTGCAGTACCTGGCACCTGTGAACTCCTTTGCTCTCTGAGAGCCTCACAACAAAGATCCAACAAAACACCCCAGAAGACAAATCCCACTTTGTTGTTTGGGCTTTTTCACTCCTTATCTTTACATCTAAAGTGATGCATTATAATCCGCCTTTTTTTTAAGAGTAGCATTTATGACTTTTAGGAGGCTTGAACCGTCCTTCCTGCAGAAAAGTCGATTGTATCTGAAGCCTGCTGTCCGCAGAGAGCACACGTCGGGTCACTAAAAACGGCTTTTTAACTGATAAAAGTTGAAATATAGAATTACGGCTGGAGTTCCCAGCTTTTTCCTGACAGGTGGCCTCTTGTTGAGGTCAATATATGGCTGTGGCCCACATTTTTCAGATTGCATCAGTGCAGAAAAAAAATGGAAAAAGAACAGCCAAGAAGGAGAGCTGATGAGCGTGTTTAAGGTTCAGAGTTTTTCTTCAATCGATCTTATATGTTTTAAAAAAATTTAATTTTACTTTTAGTAATTTCTTTAATGTAATGCGACAGTATATTTTATGTTTTATACATTAGTTAGGCAAATTGACACCTTTGTTCAAAATGAAAAAAAAACATTTCTTCCTTTAATGTTTTTTTTTTTGCGAAATATGGAAATATAAAAATATTCCTACCAACTAAATACCACATCAGTGGTCTCTTAGTGGTATTTTGATTGACTTTGCTGATGCTGAGTGTTTTTGAAATCACACGTTTGATGATTTATTCAAAGGGATTTTCAGAAAGAAGGTTTTTTTTTTTTCGAAGAGGGAAGGGCGGCACGGTGGAGCAGCGGTTCGAGCCGTCGCCTCTTGGCGTTCAGGCTGCAGGACTGCCTCCTGGGGGCCTTTCTGGGTGGAGTTTGCATGTTCTCAGACAGACAGGGCTCATGCCAAAAAAGTTCGTGCCAAGATTTTAAGCAAATATGTTGTGTAATGTGGAGCGCTTCGGAGTGTGTGTGAGGAAGTAGTCGGTGCTACCGCCGCACCAAATTTTACCTCAATATCTTTAAAGTCATTGAGTTGTTTTGTGTTTTTTAAGATCAACTGGCCGACTTGACTCCAATCATTAATTAGTTTTAGTGTTTTTTTCCAGTAGTTCAAGAGATATTCTCTGTAGTTTTGAGATGGCATCTTATACCTGAGCTTTTTTTATTGTTTTGTTATCTAAACTGATCCATATTTACTGGGAAAGTCACAAACCAGCGTCGGCTGTAGAAGCAGACATTTCGTTCCTCCTCTGTGACCCCACGATGGCCCACACTCTTCTCTCCAGTGACAAAAACCAACATGTCCCTCAGARCAGAAGAAGGAACTGATATCTCCTCCCACACTTTAAAGACGGGTCACCTGCTTCCCACTTTTTTCCTCTCTGAGGTTCGATTTTAAGGTGGCGATGGTGGTGATGGTTGGGTGGG
>NW_013952648.1:557010-561039 GCF_001266775.1 Austrofundulus limnaeus | reverse complement strand
GGGTGGGGGGTTACTTCTGCCCCCGAGCCCCTCTCGCTCCCTTCCACTATTCTTCCTCTGCTCCCTTGAGCGCATCTGAATGGGCCTGTGTGTTAAACAAATGGATCATCTTAACTTTTTGATTGAGTGAGCACAGACTAAAGGCAACTTGAAACCCAATCCTCAGAGGCACATAACTGCTCCACAAACGTTTGGCAGATCTCTTTGCTGCTCGGAGGGCGAGCGGAGACAAAGCTGACCTCGCAGGGGTTAACGTTTAGGATGGGAGCAGGAGTTGGGTGTCCGGGGGAGGGGGCTCCGAACAATAAACGAGCCGCTGGGAGACGTCTTAAGAGTGGATTATTGCTGTGTCAGGCTGCACGGTGGTTTGATTCATATGTTTTATTTTATGTCGTTAGAGCACCTTGCATACCTTGAAAAGTGTTAATTATTGGATTTGGTGAAGCAGAATCTATTTTTGCCGCAGCTGCCAAAATGGCAAAGCAGTTAACTGTCCCCCAGAAAACACCAAGATGGCAATTATGGGTGTTTTCAATCAATTTCACAGACAATAAGCTAAAAATTCAGTGTGGTAGTGRCTGAGAGTCATTCACAATACATACTCGGAGCGTGACATTTACATTTTTAGCTAAACATTTAAAACTCTATGACAATCTTAGATTTGAAATTTGCTCAGAAACAGTATTTTAACACATCTTCTTTCAAACACCGAACACTACCTGGTATTTCCTGCATAGATACAGCATTTTAACACATCCTCTTAAAAAACACTGAGCTCTACCTGGTATTTCCTGCACAGAAACAGCATTTTAACATGTCCTCTTGCAAACACTGAGCTCTATGTGGTATTTCCTGCACAGAAACAGTATTTTAACACATCCTGTTATAAACACTGAGCTCTACATGGTATTTTCTGCATAGAAACAGCATTTTAACATGTCCTCTTATAAACACCGAAAAGTACTACWTGTACGGCTGACTAAATGTGAAATAAATACAGAAATMCATTTAGTAAAAGTAAGAGAATTGTACTCATTGTTGAATTGTGGTGAGTAGCCGCCACCTTTAATTCTGAACTCTCCCACTTTCGAACAGGTAATTCCCACTGCAGGGGGCGTTYCAGTTTAAATTTGCGACTCGTAAATGGGAAATTCCCACTTCCCAGTAGAASTGGGCCGCAGTGAAAATATGCTTTGAAATGGAGGTTTTTCATTTYGCCTTTAAACCTGTGCAGYTCCACCTGGTGGTGGGAGGCTGTCATTTTGGGGGRAAAATAATTAACATGCATTATGGGAGATGTAGTTTGCTGGCTTTAAAGCAGCATATTTAAAGACATTAATACATCTCTGGAGCTCTCGCGGGCCACATAAAATGCAGTGRTGAACCACATTTGGCTTGTGGGCCTTCAGTTTTACTCATGATTTAGACATTCAGTTTGAACGCTTTGGGTTTTTTAATTAAAGTTTTTTACAATAAAGTGTCATTGGTGGTTGTGTGGCTTTAATTAATTTGATTGTTTTTCTTTTCCAGCTCTTCTTGTTGTTGAGACGGAAACCTTTGGGAGCCACGTCCGAATAAAAGGAAAAGAGAGCGAACATTACATTTGCATGAACGAGAAGGGGAAAATCATCGGAAGGGTGAGTAACATTAAGTTCCCTTCTTTTTTTTTTCAAGAAAGAATACAAAAAGTATGGTCACAAGAGTCATTTCTGCAGGATCGAATATCAAAACGTATTTTTAAACTGAGTTCTTAATCCTGTCTGAATTCGATAGAACCTCTGATTTGCTTTGGCTTGTTGTTTTCGTACATCCTAACAAAACCCTTTTGATAGCTCACAGCCATTCTTCCATTACGTAATCAGCCTACTCCTTTGACACTCGATCAGTCAATTACAGACTGCAATCACCACAATACATTGAGAGACTAATGGTCACTTAGGAGGAATGCCGTTGCAATTATATCACTTTGTCACACCAGGTGGCCACAAGAGCGACTGCAACTCTGCAGGRAACCTCTTGGATATGAAAAAGAGTTGATATTCAAACACATTTTCTGATCTTATGAGGACTTTGGATTTAGTTTCAGAAATAACTTGCTGCCAGTATAGAGAGCTGCAGTAACTCGCAGAGGTTTTGTCTCTTTTATTTTCAGATTTTAGACTTTCTGATGTATTTAACACTGTGTTAATTAAATTTTATTATTTATATGTTAGGAAAATTTATCGACTAAATAGAGGGAACAAATCTTCTCAACACCGGTTACAGAAAAACAAGGAAAAATGAAATTCAACAGGATATTTTGCTGAAGTTTCACTGAACATTTTCACCCCAAATAAAATAGAAAATCTTSAAAGCACTGCTGTTATTGTACAATAATGCCAAATGCTCACATAGACCAATATTTTCAAGTTTTTGCAATGATTCAACAGTACTGCACAAAAACTTTAGTTTAATTTGTTTCATTAAATACCAGTAAATAGTACTGCCACTTTCAGATTCAGAGATAGTTAAACAATTAAACAGTTAAACATTTGAAAAACCATACTGTAGGAGTTAAAAATATGTGTTTCTTTGGTTCTTTCTTTACTTGTTTTGTTTTTTATTTTTTCAAAATAAAAAAAGTTTTTGTTTTTAAAACATAAATCTAAAGATGTGAAATCAAGCTAATAAAAATCCATAGTGTTTGATTTTTGCTTCGACGATCTAAATCCTAAATAGAATATACTGTTTTATATACAGCATATATAGTCACATGACTTGAGTCCCCACCTCTGTTAGGAAGTCTCCCTCATTCAGTTCTTTTCGGTTTTTGCTTGCTTTTGTTGTTACAGGCTGTTTTTTACGGAGCCCTTGAAGGGACATGGATAGAAAAAAAGAGAATCCTGAGAAACTTTCTCAGGATTTGTATATTCTCAAGATCCTGAGAAACTAAGTCGGGATCCTGAGAAACTAAGTCAGGATCCTATGAAAGTTTCTCAGGATCTGATAAACTAAGTCAGGATCCTGAGAAACAGTCAGGATCCTGAGAAACTAAGTCAAGATCTTGAGAAACAAAGTCAGGACCTTGAGAAACTAAGTCAGGATCCTGAGAAACTAAGTTGTGATCCTGAGAAATTAAGTCAGGATCCTGAGAAACTAAGTAGTGATTCTGAGAAACTAAGTTGGGATCCTGAGAAACTAAGTCAGGATCATGAGAAACTTTCACAGGATCCTAAGAAACTAAGTTGTGATCCTGAGAAACTAAGTCAGGATCCTGAGAAACTGAGTCAGGATCTTGAGAAACTAAGTCAGGATCCTGAGAAACTAAGTCAGGATCTTGAGAAACTAAGTTGTGATCCTGAGAAATTAAGTCAGGATCTTGAGAAACTAAGTTGTGATCCTGAGAAACTAAGTCAGGATCTTGACAAACTAAGTCAGGATCCTGAGAAACTAAGTCAGGATCCTGAGAAATTAAGTCAGGATCTTGAGAAACTAAGTTGTGATCCTGAGAAACTAAGTCAGGATTTTGAGAAACTAAGTTGTGATCCTGAGAAATTAAGTCAGGATCTTGAGAAACTAAGTTGTGATCCTGAGAAACTAAGTCAGGATCTTGAGAAACTAAGTTGTGATCCTGAGAAACTAAGTCAGGATCCTGAGAAACAAAGTTGTGATCCTGAGAAACTAAGTCGGTATCCTGAGAAACTAAGTCAGGATCCTGAGAAACTGTCAGGATCCTGAGAAACTAAGTTGTGATCCTGAAAAACTAAGTCGGTATCCTGAGGAACTAAGTCAGGATCCTGAGAAACTAAGTCAGGATCCTGGGAAACTAAGTTGTGATCCTGAGAAACTAAGTTGTAATCCTGAGAAACTAAGTTGTGATCCTGAGAAACTAAGTTGTGATCCTGAGAAACTAAGTTGTGATCCTGAGAAACTTAAGTTGTGATCCTGAGAAACTAAGTTGTGATCCTGAGAAACTAAGTTGTGATCCTGAGAAACTTAAGTTGTGATCCTGAGAAACTAAGTTGTGATCCTGAGAAACTAAGTCAGGAT
>NW_013952648.1:542588-556720 GCF_001266775.1 Austrofundulus limnaeus | reverse complement strand
TCCTCATTTTAGTTGTATTTCCAGACAAATGATCAGTATGTGGCACCATCAGAGTGAGGACTCATGCTCAATCAAAGTAAAACATATAAAAAGAAATTAAAATAGTGAAACCTTTATTAATATCCACTAACGTCCTWGAAGCACAACCCTAAATTACCATTTTTATCACAAAACTGCAAAAAGAGAAAATAAACCCGACGTTGCTGTTGTGAAAAACTAACATCTGTGTTTTCCTTCCTCAGCCCGACGGGAGGAAGCAGGAGTGCGTCTTTGTGGAGGAATTCCTGGAGAACAACTACACGGCCCTGGTGTCGGCCAAATACAAGGGATGGTACCTGGGCTTCAACCGGAAGGGGCGGCCCAAGAAGGGCTCGCGCACCACGCAGCGGCAGCAGGAAGTCCACTTCATGAAGCGCCAGCCCAAGGGCAGGGCGGACCCGCTGGAGGAGTTCCGTTTCACCACAGTGACAAAGCGGACACGAAGGGCTCGGCGGTTAAAGTCCAACCCCAAGAGGAACTGATGGCACCAACGGGACAGCACTAGATACTCTCACTGAGGGGGGCGGGAGGGGAGGGGTCACACTTCGTAAAAGAATCACCTTAAAGACCTCACCTCTGTAAGGGAAAGACGGACAAACTAAAAGAACAAAGATGTTTTATTTTTGTATTTCAGGATGACAGTGCTTCACGGCTCCTGGATTCTTCTGCGTTGCTGTCGTTGTTGTCGTCGTTGTTGTTATTTATAGTGGATAAACTAAAGGACCTCTGAGAGAACTCCTGTGGCTGCTGGCCTCGGCTGCGTCTGAACTGCAAGCTGAGGCCTGCTTTCTTTCTTTCTTCCTTTCTTTTTTTCTGACAATGGGAACTGAAGCAGGAGCTGACGCAATGTTATAAAAATCAGCCAACTAGAGATTTATTGGAATACCTGTCGGTTTTTGTTTGTGTTGCCCCTGACGACACGGATCCCATACTTTCCACTGGAATTAAGCACCATGGATATGAAGCCCGGMGAGAGGCAGGGCGTGCAGGTGACACTGCGCCGCCAGGATAACTGTGTAGCTTTGAGTGCAATATTTTTACAGGTCTCTTTCGCTCCCGCTCTCTTTCCACACGTCTCCTGGAATGCGCCGGAAACCGGAAGCTCCGTGACGTTTGGTTYGGCTGAAACACGCTTTGACAACAAAAGAAAAACACGACGGCCGATGTGATTCGTAATTCCAAACTTGTCTTCCAGTTTCACGTCGCGCTCCTTTCAGCTCTTCCTCACATGTGTTAAACATGTTTCCAGTGACAATGCCTTGATCTTTTTTTTTTTCCAAGCGAGAGCATGCCAAGCTTTTAGAAGCTGGTGATGACTTCTTCTACCTCCTTGTGCTTTTTTTTTTTTTTTGTTTATCTTTACTTAGTCTGATTATTTCAGTTGAATCTGTTTGGTTTGTTTTTCTRTGATTGAGATGATCTAGCAGATGCTTCTGGGGAAACGCACACAGACAGGTATTCCACACTTCCTAATCATATTTAACAAATAAAACGACTTCTCAAAAACCTAAATGACAGGATTCAGGGAATCTTTAAGTCGCCTGGAGTTTGTATCTGAATCCTTAAAGGAAACGTTATTTTCTGCCTCTGACAACAAACTCCAGTTTTCTTTCCTTTTTTTTTTGTTTCTTTTTTTGTTTTTCACCAGTAGTATGTATTTACCTGTCAACTGGCAGTCTTCTGTATGAGTTACTACTAACATGACACATTTATGTTTTTTTAAACAAATCTAAGCAAAAATAATAATAATTTTATGACCATTATTAAGATATTTATTTCTTCCCTTTGTAAATAAAATGTGAGGCCTCTGTTAATAAAATGAGGATTATATTTAAAACAAAACAAAAAAACGTGTTTTTTCCTGTGCTTTCGGTGAAGGTGTTATCACCCTTTGTGTGAGAGATAAATGATGCAGGTAGAGATCGGTTAGCGTACATTCCCTTCCCCGCATACTGCCAAGGTATGCATTTTTATATACAAAGTCAAACTGAGGACTGCTATTAAGGTCATTGCTTTGAGAAAGACCTATTACAACATCGCTGAAGCGTTTAGGCGTACAGTACGAGAGCTCACAACACTTGTTTTATTACAGTAAAACCACTGTTTTTTTTTTGTAAAAGTGAAGAAAAAATAAAACCTTATCAGCTTTTTTGTGAGTTCCTTAAAGAAGAAAAAACTCAAACTTTTGCTAAAACTAGAAAATAATTTTATGAACCCCACTACATGCTTGGCAGCACTATCTTTTTTTGTGACCATTCCCTCTTTCAAATCAATAAAAACAGAATATTTAAGTCACTTTTGCATGTTTTTAAAGCGCTGAAGGAATGCAGAGTACGCCTCATAATGCTGTGTGCAGGAATGATGTTTACAGTAAGCGTCAGACTGAAAGATGGAGGCTTTGAAAGGGGAAAAATACTCTTCTTTAAATTCCTTGCGATGTTATCGGAGCCCCCCCTCGTATCTCCACCCTGGTGGTCACCTTCAGCAGGTCTAGATGTGACCCATTGGATGGTGGGACTCTTGAGTGTCTGACCTGATGTTAAAGGTGGTCTTTGGTGGGAACACAGCTCAGTATGTGACTCTGTGAGGCACGAGTCGCATTAGAAAATGTTGATGGAAACAGCAAAGACTGAAAAACTTCCTTAATTTTGCAGGTTTTTACATTTCCTTGAAATGGTTTTTGGATTTTCAGAAAAAGGGTTAATGTGCAAAAGAAGAGAGGGAAACAAGGGATACACTGATGTGAAAATTTTAGCCGATATCCGATGTTATGGTAGATGACATATTTACTGATATGGGCTGCAACGATACAGAGAATTCACAATTTGGTTCAGTTTGATACTTTAGTGTCACGGTTCTGTGTTTTTTCGATAGAAAAAGAGAAATCTCCATGACTTTTTTAACTTGTCAATTATTTAAATTAATTATGAACATTTGTTTAACCTCAAAAGTACAGTTTTTAAATTAAATGTTGCTGAAACAGCAAGTTTCTCAGTGGATCTGTGCACTGTATCGTGCATCTCTAATGGAAACACATTTGCAGAATAAGTTCTGATGTATATTTCCATAACAATTGCATTTCGTTCTCTGCTTCTCCAGACAGCATGTAACATCGCCAGTACTAGATGACATGACAGAACAAAAAAACATTTTGTATCTAAGAATTGTTACAAATGCACAAAGTCAGCCAAACTCACTCGTTTGTTGGGAAAATGCTGAGGTTGTTGTGGAAGGGCCATTGAAATTACACAAATTCAAATAATAACTTTACTACGTAAAGTAGTAAAGTAAAGTAGGCTGGTTCACCCCAAAGATCCGGTGCCCCGGCACAAACAGAGCAATGTTGTATATGCTGTTAAGTGCCAGGAGGACTGCGACCAGTTATACATCGGGGAAACAAAGCAGCCACTGTTCAAAAGAATGTCCCAACACAGACGAGCTACATCTAATGGCCAGGACTCTGCAGTTTTCACTCATTTACAGGCCAGCGGTCACTCTTTCAGAGATGAGGATGTTCTCATTCTTGATAGAGAGGAACGTTGGTTTGAGAGAGGAGTAAAAGAAGCCATTTTTGTGAAGAAAGACCGTCCATCATTAAACAGAGGTGGAGGYCTCCGTTTTCAGTTGTCCCCCTCCTACAGTGCTGCTATTGCCAGTATCACTCCACCCCCTGTTAACAATAAGTGTTAATTAGGTGTCAACGATAGCCATGTGATGTGAGTATCAGTCACATGGAGGCAGTGCTTAAATGCCTGAATTTTGCCTGAAACTCTCAGACTGAAGAAGTCTCTTGGAGGAGAGACGAAACGTTTCATTAGAGAAGAACCCGTCCAGAGGACCTATACWATTTTTTTCTTTTTAACTTTACTACGTATTTCCTCTGAACCTATTTGTGTCAAACTTTCCTTTAGGATCATAGATGTAATTTTTAATTATCATTGAATCTGCGATCTGGGCTTGTTGAATTTGCACAATCCCAATGACATTTCCATAGAAATCTCAGAGTTTTACCAGTTGACCTGTGACCTGGAAGAGCTAGGCTCCGCTAGCACTCGATGTGTGGTCCCTGCTAGTTTGCAACCTCTACTTCCTGTTTATTGCAGCCATGCGAAGCATCAACGTTTGACGTAATTACGCTTTGCATAGCCTGGTTGATTCGCTTCAAACCAGTAGATGGAARCACGTGTTTTTTTGGCAACATTTTAAAAGTTCATTCAAAATTTAGATTAAACTAAATGGAAACATGGCTGCTGTTAAAGATAATCATCATAAAGACCAGTAAATAAAGACAGTGTAAGAAACTTTTTTTCATATTTATGGTTGTCGTATCCTTAAATTAAAAACCTGTAAGCTAAATTGTAAACAGCTGCCAACTACCATGTTTGTTTACCCACAAAASTGATGTATTTGTGCAGATGTTCTCAAACTTCTTGGATCTGAGGACCCCAGGATAAAAAAATTTCCTGGAACCCCTAAAATTTTAAATTAAAAACAATTTACTTTCATTTTAACCCCTAAATGCCAKGTGAATATTRTTTTTTGTTMGGTTTAGTATGTTTCCTTAGTACTAGTTAATACTAGTGAATTGTTACCCAWGTGCATTTTTTAAAATAAAAACCAAATTAACAAATTTTTTTGAGGACCCCCAAGGTACGGCTCTTGGACCCGACTTCTGGGACCTCAGTTTGAGAACCTCTGKATYAGTGTTTACTTCCAGAYTTATTGAGTAAATATACAGAAAAAAGGGCTTTGTTTACATTGAATGCATACCTGCATTTGAGAAATGCATATAAGAGGTTCTAACAGCATTTATTATAACTGTTTATTATAACCTTTTCTGTGGGAGTTTGCAACACATARCATCCTTAATCTATTTAGGATTCTCTTTTTCTCGAAGAGCTGCTGTGAAATTAAAATATATTTTAGTATTTTTCTCCTTTAAATCACCAAATTTAGTTCTCGTGTAAATGTTTATTTTTTTTTAACTAGAGCTTAAAACCAGACTTTGAGGATTTCAATCAATGCAACATTCCGTATCCTTCAAATGCTATCGCGGTAGAATGACACTTTTTTTTTTCCATACTGCATACTTCAAACTTGACCAAGCACAACCAAACTGCAACCAGTGCTGATGGTTAAAGACATGTCAGCCCATTYGCAATAAGGAGATGACATTTTTGCATAAGCCTCCTGCTAGGCTTTTCTCTGACTCAACCTTTGATCACTGGAGGCTGGACGGTCTTGGAAGTGGACCAATAACTTCAAAATGAAACATAGAATTCCCTTTTTGCAAAGCTTAGCCCTCTTTTCAAAAGGAGGTGGGATGTGTAAAAGCAGCGCCGCTTTGCCAAGGAGTTTTTATTCTATTATTAGAAAATCTTTACGCATTCGGGCTTCGCACAATGGGTACAGTAGGACCAGAACTGTGCCAATGTGGAGAGAAACTTTGTGGTTCTCGGTGAATTATACAAATTTGAGTTCAACAACAACAAAGTGGTTCCTTGGCTTGTTAAATCAGCAACCGCACACTTAACAATTAGCCTTGTCAAGAGAAATTTATCTTCTTCAAGACGCGGAGCGAGTTYGAGCTGCCTGAATTTAACTGAAATCGTCTTTGAAAGTGAGTGAAACACAAAGTTTCGAAGCCAAACAAAACAAAATTCAAGCTATCCTATACTTTCTACCATTAAATGTAGTTTCACATCATTTACTGTCAAAACAGCAGCGCTGCTACCACCCATCTAAACGCTGACCACAGGCGACTGGTCGTCTTTTTATGACCCAGTTCCACTGGGAAAACACAGTGATTCTCAAAGTCTTTTTGCATAAATGGCTGAGTTCTGTTTTTCCAGCGTTACAAATGTGCTTACTGTACTTACCGGTGTCTGGAAAGCCAAAGCTCTTCTGTGTTCTCTGAACAATACACAGTCAGGAAAACAAAGGTCAGTGAATGTTTATTCTGCCTCATTTCAAGTTTGATGACTGAACATGTATTTTAAAGTTCTGCTCAGTTTTAAACACTCGAGGAATATTCTTTTTAGTTTGTTTTTTAGTGAAATTATCAATATTGTTTCATGCATGTTTTACGTGTCTCGAGTTCTGCAGAAGCCTGTTGTTCAAATCAGGTGTATAAAAGCAGAAAAACAGTTGAAACATGCAGGGTTGTGGCCCTTGTAGAGCAGGATTTGACACATTTGACCTCTTAATAATGCAAAATCCTCTTTTTTTTAGCTTTTAAACACATTTTATTGTGTAACTGGAGTCTCTAAGAGTGCAGAAAAGTTTAACTTCGTCTCTCCTGGTGCAGCAGATATCTTTATATTCTGTTTGGGGTCATATTTTTCAGACAGTTCAGTTTTCTCTATTTTCTTTGTCTTTGGCTCCAACATGTAAGTCTGGATGGACAAATCTTCTGTTGACATCTTTCAATTCTTTTGTAAAGAAACGTTTCCTCACCGCTATTGCTGAGTTGCAGATGACGTCACAAAATGCAGACGGGGGACAGGAAGTAAATGCAGCCCCGTTTCCTTCTGTTGATTCAGCATCAAAATTCCTAAAATCTGTACCGCGTACAGCCATTGCAATCACTCTAATCGGGAGAAATATGTTTTTTTTTTGTGCTCTGAAAGTAGTGTGTCACACGGGAGTTAATTTTAAAAAAACTTACAGAAAAAAGACAAGAGTGGATCAACAATCTACAGTTAAAAACAGGAAGTGCAGAAATGGTTTGAGGCGACCACATTCTAACAGGTAAGGATCGTATCATTTAAACCATATTTTCAGTTATTTTGTTCGACAGTTACTTGAATTTGGGTTTACAGAAGCTAAGTAAATTATTTACGAGTAGATCAAAGCACATAGAAATACCAGGTTAACTTGATAGCATTAGCGATAGCATTGTATTTATAGGCTAATTACTTAAAATAGCACAACTCACTGCTCACCCGGGCAGAAACAAGACATTTAAAGCTTCTTTGGATCCTAAATGTTTGACCCAACCTGAAACTAAATAATTGYAGCTTCGAGGCTTTTGAAAGCTTTCATCTGGCTCGTCGTATAAGAGGAGGTCTGCAGCAGATAGTTCATGTCGATCGCCTCAACACCAGTAAATCCTCCAGATTATATGACAAGTCTTTTTTTATTAAGACAACGGATCACATCCTAAATGTACACATATATTTTCGCAATATCTCGTCTGTGCCAGCCCGTTTAGAGCGTTAGCGTACTAGCTGTGATCCATTTCGCTGTGTTTTGAACAGGAGCAAACCATGTCCTGATCCCGCCCCCGACCCAATTGAATTTGCATGTCATCCAAGTCACATGACTGCAACCCAGCAACGTAGTCAAAAACCCCTGAGAATGGAACGGTCTGGAAGCTGGAGGGGGCGGGGCGTGAAGAGACAGCCTTAAAACGAATTGATCTGAATATGAAGTGAAGATTTTAATTTTTCTGATGAAAAGGCTAAAAGAAATAGTTTTTTTCCAACTTGTTGGGTAAATGTTAAAGACAGTAAAGAACCACAAAGTAGGAAAAAAAGTGCACGTATTCACAAATTTTGTTTGTTTTCTCACATGTACACAAACCCTTTGACACACAACACACACCCACACACGTCAGCCCTGGTTCCAGCATCWACAGATGCCAGGTGACACAGCTCATTAACTTCTCCTTTCTCCTATTCTTTTGGCTCCTCATTGTCTTGAGATATGAGACGAGCCTTTGTTGAGAGTTTTGTCCCCTTTTCTCTCGGCCAGGCAGGGCCCATAATTAGTGCTTCGCGCAGGGCGTACTTTCTCACAGGGCGACAACACAATTAATCAGCGCTTTCCCACCAATAGGCCAGAGCTGCTTGATTCTATCAAGGCCACATTTTTCAGTTCTGGTGCCGTTTCCAGTAATGGCAGTGTCAGCAAACAATAGCAAATAATAAAAACCCAAAACATGATCCAATCATAAGATTTGCAAACTCATAGCTGCATCCCAGTTTAAAATGTTTAGCAACAGCCTGGGATTTCAGTCATACTTTTCATGGTTTAAGTCAGCATTTGAGCCAAATACTGGGAGTTGTTACATAAAATGAAAACAGTGAGAGGCAAATACTTTTAAAAAATGACATCAGCATGTGGCAACCTACCAGATGAGTCAAAATCTACTGCTCCACCCGATATCGCATTCTCTCTCTTCTTTCATCCACTCTGGTTTCTAAACGGCTGAACGTTTGTCAGGCTTTTAAATCAAAACATGCAACAGTTTTTCTTGAAGTACTGCACGGGAAAATGACAAGAGTCTGTGATTATGCGTGTATCTTTGTTTTTTTAAAAACAACATGTAGAAAATGGAAAAAAGAGAAAAAGATAGTCACAGGATGAACTGTTCCAGTCAGCTCTGCAGCAAAACTTCACATCATATTCTTTATCTGCTGTCCACACAGAAGCACCAACAAACCAAATCAAGCTAACTGGGGTTACAATAAATTTTTGACATTTGGTCCACTTTAAAYGGACCAGAATTTGTTTCCCCCATTGGTCTGGACCTTTTACGCAGGTGTGGATCCACTCGTGAACCCTGGTGTGGACCAATGAACCGAACCAAGACCCACTTTTTGAGGTGGTCTCTGGTGCGGTTCACTTCTGGTGTGAATACAGACTGGCTTTGAACAGAACCAACTATAGGAAATATGCATTTTTGGACTTCACGAGCCATCGTTGCCAAACATTATGGTAACAATTAGCCTTTCATTGTTGCTAATGCTACCACTGCGCTACAWAAAACGAGTCGTTGTGGGTCTGGAAATGCGGAGCATCTCGTCTCCTTTAGGTTGTGGCACACATTAGCCAGTGCTATCCCAAAATTATAAAAATATCATCGTGAAACTGCCGGTAAATTAGCTACTCTTGAAATTCTAAATTGTACAAACAGCATCATCTTTATTTCTAGGTCTGTGCTCTGTCCCGCCCCCGTCATTTCTGTCCAGTTGGAGCAATGATTGTCACCCCCATGGCTTTGTTTATAAATTATAGTCCACTTGCAAAAGGCACAATGTGAATGCAAACCTAGCCTGGCCCTTGCCTTCATACACAGCTCTGCTCAGTTCTAGTTTCCCTTCACTGCTCTGTCTGGGACTTCTCCCATTGACAAGGATTTTGCTGGCAGATTTTTAGCCGGGCCAATCAGAGAACAGAACGTCTATTTTCTGCGCAGTGTCTGCTTGTAGTTTATTTTACCTGGGCCAATCAGCAAACAGAAGGAAGAGTTTTGAATGACATCGACTTTCTGCGCAGTGTTTGCTAGTTATTTTAGCATTCGGCAGTGGAGGAAGTGAATGAAGCCAGTCCGTGTTGATAAGGCTTCCAAATTAAATTAAATTTGTCTGACAAAGCAGCAGCTCTGATTTACAGTCATCTCGTTTGGCTCGGTACTTCTCTTCTCTCAGTAGGGTTGTTTACTGCGACGCAATTTCCGGTTAGCTTCTTAGCTTAGCCTCCTTCACAGCAACACTTCAGCAGAGGCCACGCCTCCAGCAAGAATCACTTCTCTATAGCCGACAATCCAGACCCTCGTACGAAGCAAAGTGAAGGACAAGGGTCTGGCTTTACCAGGCTAATGCAAACCTCACCAAACAAAAACATAAAATAAAATTTAAAAAAAAGTGTGCATTTTGTCCAGACCAAAAAAGTGGACCAAAGGACTTTCCTGGTGTGAATACATCCTTAGTGATCTGAAATGTTTTTCTTTTTAAAGCATAATAGGCAATTCATAAAACTACCAAACCAGCTTGCTAATTTGGAGATCAGATACCAATAATCACCCATTTACCAAGTCTGTTAATTTCTCTTTTAAATGGTGCCACTTTTGCAAGGAACATGCATTTGTGCCAAACAGCTTATTCTTCTGTTATAGCAGGTACCCTAGGTGCCTGCTATAAGATTTATTGTCAAGAAGCATTGTTGCAACAAAGAAATAATTTACAATTCACTACTTTTTCTTCTTAGTGTATATATATATATATATATATATATATATATTAGTTATAGCAGTGTGTAAAAGGGAGAGATTTTTGTGAGGAGCTATGTTGGTCTCAGGAGAGATCCGGATGCTGTATCGTATGATGGAAAACGTTGGTCAGTCACATGATTGTTCTGTGTGTCAGCTCAGGACAAAAACAGCTGGTCAATGTATCATTTTAGTCTTTGGCAGGTTGGACACAAATTGCAAAAGCTGTTTCAGTTCCCCATTTTCCTATTAATTCTTTCTCAAAAAAAAAGTGAAACCATTTTTATGTATTTAAAAAAAATAGTTTTCTCTAACGTATTGTTTGCACCGCCCAAAAAATAAAAAAATAAATAAAACCCTTTAAACTGTGATGAAAATGTAGCTATCAAAGTCAGAGATTTGTTCCAAAGGTTTATTTTAGAAATGATTAACCAAAAGATTTTTTTAAATTTGGGCACCACCCTTTTTTTCTTTCATTTTTTTGAAGTTCTGTTGTTCTTCTACCTCTAATCTAAATCCCACAAAATAATCCAACATTGCATGAATTTGTATAAAGTCTCAGCTGGTGCATGAATGTGTGTTTAAATATGATAAAATGAGTAGACCCTGCAAGTTGCTCTCTACTACACTAATGTTGTTTTTTACCTTTATGGTGTCCTAAACACTTTGAGTGTAAAACATTTTGAAATGTCAAGAAATGGGAGGCTCTTTTCATTTTTATTTGCTGACATATTTCTCAAGTCTTTTACCAGATGAGTGAATCTATCAGTAATAAATAAACAACATTCATTCTGGGAATTTGGGCGGAGACAGTTCATTTGAAGCATTGCTTTGAACATAAACAATTTTTGTTTACGGGCACTTTACTCAAAAGGGTACAAGAGAATAATTAGTTGTGTATGTTGTTAACTAGTAGGACAAACGGAAGAGCAAAATAACAACAGAAAGAAAACAGAGCAGACCTTTCACCTGAGGTCGGAAAACAAGTCCTCTGCTGCTAATCTGACATGTTTTCATGAGCCAAGACAAGCAACCCTGCCATGGTGGCCGCTCTCCAAAACTAATGATGTCAAGTGATTCCCTCTAACAAAATCCCTTTTTAAAAAAGAATAAAAGGGGCAGAGAGGGTGGGAAGTGTGGGGCTCTGGGGGTCCAGCGAGGGGACAGAGCCGAGAAGAAAGAACAGCTAAGATGACCCCCACTGATTTTCAAAATGCTCAACTCGGTCCTGCTGAAGTACCCTACCAGCTCCTCTCTGTGCCAAATCTTGCCCCTCGCCACTATCATATCACTGGACACAGAGAAAAGGGCTCACTTTGTATTTACGCCATCTTTATTGCCAGAATATTGCTTTTAATTGCTGTCCTGGATTCCCTGCTGTGGTATAGGATGAGTCTGAGAAGATTACTCAAAGTAATGGAGCATAATGATGTCTCTGAACGGCCCCTGAAGCCCAGGTCAGGGGTTAGACAATGTGAACATTCAGCTACTTAGCTTCCTTTGCAACTTTGTGACAAAATCTGTTTGCCCAACACCAATTAAGATGCCTCTCTGTGCACTCTGGTTAATGGGTTTGACGGAGGGGGTCGTCCAGTGAGTTGACATGTCCCTGAGCACGAACAAGCTGGCCTGTGTCCTCGCCTTAATAATTGGTGTCCCTTGCAACGTGCCGCTTCCCAGGGCTGTCCTTTGTGTCCCAATGGCAGTCYTAAACGAGGGGAGTCAGGGCTTTAATGGAACTCCTGTTAGTTTTAAACAAACAAAGGGCGACCCCCTACTGTTCAGCATGTTGCATAGAACAGCTGGTAGTCCACAGGGCTCACACTTGGGACCCTACAACCCCCCATGGGGCCCAAGGGCCCATTGCCCACTCACCATTGTGCCTCTGGTGATGCCCTCTCATGAGCTCATCAAAAATCCTGTGTTCATGCTACCAGTCACCACATAGATGCTCTACTTTCCAGTGGAATAAATTGTGGGCAGCGATGCCAGCAGAGTCAGAGTTTCGTAAAGAGCTGTTCTATATTTGGCCGATTAGAAAAGATCCAAAAGTTCACTGTCGGACAGGGAAGAGTGACAGAACTCATTGTGAACCGTGGCACTAATAAGAAGTGTTTTCCATCTTTGTGTTTTAATATTTACAAATAAATAATGAAACATGAAAACCGTTTCAACACTTGAGCTTCTTGTTCTGCTGGGAAAGCGGGTTGGGGGCCTCTCATCTGAATTTCATTGAGAAAGCACGGAGGATTTGTCAATGAGGCTCTTGAGTGCAGTGTTGATGTTGTGTGGCTAATGTGTTTGCGCTGGCTGTGATAGAGGGGATTACCTCCTTTGTGGTGGCTCGCTGGGACCGTAGACTATTGGACTCTGAAAGCACACTTGCCAACTTACAGGCAAAATCAAAGACTGCGAAAAATCGTTCCTTCAGCACCTAGTTGACTGGTTGACCTCTGTGTCAAAAAAAGGTTCAACTGCAAACACTTCAACACACAGAGAGTCGTCTTTCTTTGACTTCACGAGGCACGTGATTGGCTTGCATTGATCTTCTAGAGACTTTATCTCATCCCTACTACTTACTCAGCACCAACTCTAAACCTAACGTCTTCATCGTAATCATTAATAAATYAGGTTATCAGAACCCACAGTGTCACAGTAAAGAGATTTATGTCTTCATAACTTGAGTAATCCATGCACACACATAGACACAGGTCAGAGGCTGTACCTTCAAAACCAAAACCAATGTTTGTAGAACGAGTCAGGGTCAAGGTGACAACCAGCAAACATCAAATAAATCACTCAAATGTAGCAGATTTCATGTTGCTAATCACTTAACGCACTTCCTCTGAGTATGTTTGAAGTGACAGCTCAAGCCGCATAGACACATTCCCTTGTTATATGTAGCTACAAATCAAACCAAAATATGATGCTACATAAATTTTTGCTGTTTTGCCACCATTATCATCAWATCTGGAGTGGAATCTCTACTTTCATTCAATAAGTTATTTTTGATTTAAAATAAGTTTTACAATAGTGTCTTAGTACACACGGTGGAGTACACGACAATAACGATGCAATCGCGCTGACCCCGCCCCTGCGCAGTGTTCCGGCGTGTGGTCATGCACCTCCGAATTTTTGTAACGCCGCAAAGGCTGCGGTCGCCACACACACCATTCAAATAGTTTGTTCGTCACGGTTTTGCTCTCTTACTTACAACATTTTCACAAGTTATAAAGTGTACTTCCAAAAATCCTTTTAGAGAATACAACTGCGCAAGCACCCAAAGTGCGACTATAACCCAGCCTTCACCTAACTTAGGAGTCTGAGTTATGTTACATTTAGGAACACAGTAAAAAATTAGTTTCCCGACACACATCCAAAGTGTTCATTGTCTTCTCTAACATAGCCTACTATGAAAGATGAACCATTTATATAGATTATATTATATCTATTTATCTGTTAAAAGGGTCAAAACGTGTCAATTTTAGGACCTATACTGTTTACCATCTATATAAACAATTTGGGCCATGGTCTTACAAGTGCAGCTGTGCATTTTTATGCAGACAATTCACWAATTTATTGTCATTCGACAGCTTTCAATCTCATCTATTACAACTTAGACTGTTACTGAATGCAAGTAAGACTAAGTGCATGCTATTGTCTAACAAGAAAAAGGTGCCCACATTTCTCTGTGCCATTACTACCAGGTGTGCCCATTGATTTTGTAACATTTTACAAATATCTTGCCATCACCATAGATGAAATGTTTAAACTCTACGTTCAAAATCTACTTAAAAACTTAGGTTAAAGCTAGGCTTCTTTTTTCCAAACAAGAGTTGTTTCTCAAAAAATGACAGAAAATATCTTGTTTCTGCCACTGCWATGAGTAGCTATTCTAGACTATGGGGATATTTTGTATATAAAAGCCTCAGACTGCGTCCCACAGATGTAATGAGCTGGCAATCATGGAGCTCTTAGATTTATCACAGGTAAAGCCCTCACTCACCATTGCACCTTAAATATTTTAATGGCCCTCCCTACACACTCGCAGGCTCTTGGTACACTTTGATTTACAAATCCATCCTCCAGCTGGTTCCAT
>NW_013952648.1:531368-541421 GCF_001266775.1 Austrofundulus limnaeus | reverse complement strand
GGATGGGAAACGAATCACAATAGTGTGCATTGCATTGGCAATGCACACTGATAATAATGTGGGGTAGGCTACCTTCAAACAGAAAAACAATGTATTCAGTAGGCATAATCTGACCCCAATAATTTCTCTCACAAAGAAACACAGTTGCTCAAATTTTCTCGTGGCCATAAATTATTATAACGCATGGCCACAAGATACACATTTTATATTTTATATCATCCAATGTCACAGAACAGGCAACGCATCTTAGACCAGAAAGGCAGCAGCTCAGATTCAACAGAATCAACAAGAAACACACTTCACTCTAATTAATCTACATGTAATGTAGATCAGAGGTTCTCAAACTGAGGTCCCAGGACCTCCAGGGGTCCATGAGCTGGAGGTTGGGGGTCCTCAAAAAATTATAATAAACTGCTAATTTTTTTAAACTGTGCAAATACATGTGAGTAACATCCATCCCTTACCTATACCTGCTTCCTCCTTTCAGGGTCACGGGGTTCACCGGTGCCCATATCCAGCAGTGACAGTGCGAGGGGCGGGGTACAMCCTGGACAGGTCTCAGTCCATCACAAGGACACACATAGAGACAAACAACCATTAACTCTCTCACTCACACCTATAGGGACAATTTAGAGTTACCAGCTAACCTAACAGTCATGTTTTTGGTCTGTGGGAGGAAGCCGGAGTGCCCGGAGAAAACCCACGCATGCACAGAGAGAACATGCAAACTCTACCCAGAAAGATTAGTTAAGTTAGAAAACCGTGCTGTAAATATTAATAATGAGATTATTATAAAGTGAAAGTACAATATAATATATAAATGCCAGACTTTGTTTTAAAAGTCAGAATTTTAAATAAAATCACACAAAAAAAATTTTTATCACGAAGACGTCATTCTGTCAAGAATTTGAGTCACTTTTTTTCACAAACAGCTCATTGTCTCCTCCTTTTCTTATTCAAACGAGTTTTTCCTTTCATTCTCACCACTAAACCCAGCGTTATGACAGAACGGCGACAAAAGCTTCCAGCACACAAACGCTCGTACGTGACCTCGGTGACACCCCCGCCGCTGTGTTTACAGTAAACCGAACCTGTCCTGAGTGTACCCCACAAAGGACCCTGCCGCCTTTGTTTTTCGAGCGCGCTCCTCTGGCGACTCTGCCGGGATGAAACCGAGATACGAGCGGCTAGAGTTACCTCTTAATGAAACGTATCAACACCACCAATCACGGCGGCGCACACTGCCAACAGCACTTTGCCATGGCTGGACAAACTCTGGGAGGGCTCGAAAGGAGAGAATCTGCTTTCATCTCCAATAATCGGTCCTGAGCTTTTCAACAGAAAAGGGTTTTGTCGTGAAGCATTGTGTGAAATAAAGCAGGTATCAGTAACTCTAAGTAGTACAATAACTTTCTAAGGGACAGAGGCATCAAAACAGATTGCACTTTCATTGGCATTCATTAGCTAAAAAAGCCTTTTTTTATTTCTTTCTTCCCATTCTGGATATATTTCATAAATAAGTGCACAATTTATTTTATTAGTAGGGTTTAAATGACAGACCATGATCAGAGTGATGCAGCTTTTCTTATAGGTTTCAGTGTCTAACTATTGAACTGTTTAAGCTATCAGAGATAATCTACCCAACCTATTTTCTTTTTTGATTTAACTATAAGTTTTTTCTTGATAACAACTTTGGAGAGCATGGGTCAAAGGGCAGAGTGTCAGGWTAATAAATATTCTTGTGTATGATTGTATTTTCCTCGCAACGAAAGAAAAACATTTTGCTTTTTTTGGCTGCACATGTATGAGTCTAGATTACAAGATAAAGGAGGGAATTTCAGTGTTTGTTTTTGTAGCAGCTGAACCATCTGGAAAATTGTCTGTATCTATTCTGAAGCCCCAGTCTTCGTGCGGTCCTCGTAATATTCTGCAATATTAGGCTTCTGCAGGAAATTCCCAAACAATGCTGAAATCACACAGACTGTTGTAATGGGATAAAAGTTGTTTTAGAGGCTTTTTTCTTCTGCAGCTGTGAGATAAAACCACAAGTATTAAAAGAATGTTCATTCTTTTATTGACAGCTGGGAGTTTTGCGGTAAATACATCATATTTAAAACTTTAAATATATTTAATATGCTAAATATAAAGGAGAATTCAAACCAAAGAATAAACGAAATATTTGTGAGATTTTAGTAATTTTTTATGAACCAGGTATTTTTCTATTATAATACTCCCTTCCTTTGATACCGTATGTTCACATGAAAAAAAAATGATGCTACAAAACTATAAAGACGAATGACAGTAGGTCACTGGGCTATATACATTTACAGTAATACAATCATGAGTCAATATCATAGGCTGAAATACTCTCAACATAACGAATGAATGGGTGCCATGAAATGTAGAATTTCGTCTAATCCAGTGGCCAAATGTTGGGKGTCGATGGTCCTTCCACTTGATGAGAGTAAGTCTGGCCAACAAAGAGGGGTACGCAGTCACGTTTGACTCATTCATTCAGAGATAATTCAGGGGGGATCACACCAAATAGTGAAATCAGAGGCATAATTGTCCTGTTTTTCAGGAGAAAGTTTCAAATATACCATAAACCATTTAGTTTTGGACACAACCAAAACATGTAGAGTGGCTTACAACAAACACAACATGGAATCCAGATTTATCATGAGTCTTGCAGGTTAATCGTTTGACCAGTGAAGACGATGGACTGTGACACGAATATCCTTCAAAACAAAACGTCAAAGAAAATATCCTTATACTGTATTTAAGAAAATTGGTATAATATACACAGTTTTACACATTTTGTGTACATAACTGCTATATTTTCTTTTGAATTTGACCAAGCTAAAATGTAACAGGAAGTGACATCATGAGGTGATTATTTAAGAAAAGGGAACTACCTGGTGTTATTTATTGAAATAATATTATTTGAACTCTGACTCTTCTTCATCTCTCCCTGAAAGTGACTCAAAATGATCAGATTCTTCTCCAGAACTGCTCTGTTCACATGAAGACGTTACCCTCTCGACATCACTTCCTGTTACTTCACATGCTAATATTTCATCATTTGTTCATCTCAGCGGCATAATTTTTTTGCAATATCTTATCATAGTTATTCCAAAAATGCTCTCATATTTATAACAAAAATTTGATATCACAGGCACTCTAATGGTGCGTTCACAACGAACGCGATTTCAGCGTCAGGAGCMKCAGGTTTRCATGCAAAGTCTATGGTGGACGCGCTTCAAGCARCGTCGGGAAGTTCTGCGGCGCCTCAAGCGCGATTAGAGCAGCGCGATTTGAACGATTTGAACGATCTGAGCATTCGACGCGCTGAGGCGCAAATCACTGAAGTTAGAAAATCTGAACTTTTGCAGCTCGACGCGCCGCGTCAACCAATCAGAGAGACTCCACTGTGTGACGTAGTGACATATTTCCCGACGGGACAGTTTACTGAATGATCTCCACTAACCTGAAACAGATGGAGAGGAGCTCTTTAGCTGAAATGAGTGCCTGCAGTCGGTGTCCTGATCCGCAGCAATGCGTGGCAGAGACTCATCAGACTGAAAAAAATAGTCCTGAAAGCGAGCTGTGAGCCTCTACTCTGAATTATCTGGTGAATTAATTATGAATTAATTATCTGATGAACGTGACATGCTCTTGCTCTCTGTAAWTAAAGCAAAGCCACTTCCTCGTCTGACATTAAACAGAGCCCGACARAGGAGGGAGTGGCGGGGAGGCTCTGCCGTGCAGCGCTTCAACAGCTGACCTGCGTCTGACCTCAAAGTGCACAAGCTTCAAACTTCARCGTTGGCTGCGATTTTGAAGCTGAAATCGCGTTCGGTGTGAACKCACCATAAGGCTTCTGCATACTCCCTCCGACGTTGAACAGTCAATGCGCGATTGTTCGGTGTTTGCTTTCGCACACATCTTCCAAAGCTCCTGAGACACCCCGTGCTGAGCCCCTGGGAAACCCCTCCCCCGCTGCAGCATACGTCACTGCGTGGAGTTTCTTCATGTAATAGCCGACAATGCAGAAAAAAAGTCAGATTCGTCACTCACCCGACGTATTTATCCACATCTGTCCTGGTTAAAGCTCCACAGTTTAACTTGGTAAGATTCTTGAAATACTTGATTTGACTCAATTTTTTCTTATTTCAAGAAAAAAACCTTACCAAGTTAAATTTTCTTACTCCATTGGCAGAAATTTTTGACTTAATTTGAGTCAAATTTTCAGACTAACAAGACAAATAATCTTACACGTTCTGAAAACAAGATGATTATTCTTACACAATCAGTTCTTGTTTAGTAAATCAGTCTCAAAACAAGATCAAAAAGACTTTTTGGCTGGATATAAGATTTTAAAACTTGGTAAGATGGACAGTTTTTGCAGTGTAGATTCTGCTTTGTGGCGTTAGCTGCAGCATCCTGTTCCTGGAAAAAGACACCGACAAAAATCTGACTGCAAATATTTTCATGGCAGATGCAGTCGGAGGATTTTAAAGTATGCATTAAAGTAAATCGACGCCCAGGCAACCTGCGTTCAGCTGCAGGACACACATGAAGAAATGTTCCTTCACGGCTCCAAATCTCCAAAGCTGTCTGTGTGGGACTTTCCACCATGGCTGTACACTCATTAATCAGCTCTAAAAAGCAAYGTCAAACCATATTTGTCACATCTTTATGATTCATTGCGTTAAGAGAGGAGAAATACTCTTCCCTGAAGCTGGGATTTCACCCGCAACAAGCAATTCAAAGGCAATTTGTTGCTTTGTCATGTAAAGGTTAAACAGATAGTGACTGATTGCCTGTCAGAGAGGGGTTTTTTTGCACTGAGTTCACTGTTGTGCGAAGCTTCATAGTTGTTGTCATTTGGCTGCGATGCATGATTTCACAAACTATCCTCAGATTATCTTCCATCAGATTAGGGCAGCTCCTGTTGATCTTTCATCTGCTGCAGATGAGCGCGGGCATCCTCAAAACACAATGATTTGACCAGGCTGTGAAGGATGATACTCAAGGTCAAAGACGGATTTACGTTGGTAAAGAATAAGTGCTTGCGTCAGTTCCTCGGCGTGTCCAGATAAAATTCCATAGCTGCTTTGTTAAAAGCACAAACTTACGGCAGGAGAAACTTAAAGGGATTTCTTTTGGAAAAACTGCCAAAAAGAAGTGCAAATCAGAGACTTTCATCAGCAGATTGTGTCGCTGTAAAATAAATGGTTTTAACGGATGTAAACAAAATCTAAATAGTTGTCTTTTAAGTAAATAAAAAGTGCCTTTCTTTAAAAATATTTTCTCTTCAGCGCATATCTAGGCTTTTATTTTGGTAAAACCTTGGTTGCTTAAATAAATTCAGCTTCTTACTAAAGTGAGCAAACATGTTATTTCTGCATTTYTGTTCTAATTTTAACTTTTTTCTGCCTTTTCAAACATCTTTCTGCTCCTCTCAGCTATTCTTTTGTAAACTGAAGTTTGTTAGGCTTCTATCAGCTTCTTTCTGCTAATTTAAGTTTTTTTGCTTCTTTTAGCTGATTTCTGCTAATTTCAGCTGTTTTCTGCCTTTTTAGCTACTAATTTCATCTAGATTAAACTTGCTGTGATTATGTCAGCTTCTACTTCATTCAACGAACGTGCTATTTCCACATTTTGTGCTAATTTCAGCTACATTTTAGCTACTTTTTAAAAATTTTATTTAGCTATTTTACAACAAATCACAAATCTTATACTATTTTTTTTCTTTTTCTGCCAGTGTGAGATTTTTTACTGTCCGTTTACCATCTATTAGCTAATTTCATCTTATTTCGGCTACTTTTGTTTCCTACTTTCGGTAAATGTCAGCGGTTTAAATTGAAGTCACATTAAAAGTTTTGCTATTAAACATTTTCATCTTCTTCAGCAGCTTTCAGGAAAAAATATTTCAGCATTATTCACACTGCGTTTTTGCAGGAAATGCTAGTTCTAGACAGTTTTTTTCACTTTCTGCTGCAATAAATTAATGAGAAAATGAAACTTTTTCACACAACTGGTTTGATGCTTGTTTCACTTTGATGTGGAGTGCTTTATATAGTAATTTTATCTAATTCTTTTTGTTGAGGCAGTTAATAAAAATCAAATAAATGGATGTGTGCCCTGTTTTAGATGAGGCTGGTGATTACCTGAGACTAACTCATCTGACTGCACGCAGTGAGACCCTGACATCTTTACTGTACAAACACTGTTGCGCCTCTAATATATACAGATCTATTTATAAAAACAATCTGTTTCAAGTTGAGTCATCCTTTCTCTCGCTCCGATCAACAGAATGCATTTTCGAATACTTTCTCACAGATTCTTTGTCATAAATATGAGCATAACCATAACATTGTTCCGAAAAGGATCACTTGACAGTGTCAGAAAAGCTTTGCAGATGTGGACTTCTGTCTGCGGAGTGAAAATAATATCGAACGGCCTTCGTGGACTCGTGATGCT
This sequence comes from Austrofundulus limnaeus, assembly GCF_001266775.1. Classification (NCBI taxonomy): domain Eukaryota; kingdom Metazoa; phylum Chordata; class Actinopteri; order Cyprinodontiformes; family Rivulidae; genus Austrofundulus; species Austrofundulus limnaeus. Next base: position 534,935 of record NW_013952648.1, on the reverse strand, counting down.
TTGTTTAGAATGTGGTCCTCCGCTGCGTCGTGTCTTTTCCCGCAACTATTCCAAAACTAATAAACGTCTGGTTTAAATTTAAGAGTGACCTTCGAAAAGGCATGCGCTGTGTGACTTATAAATAATTTCATTTCAATAAGGTCTAAATGTTTTTATCAGACTTTATAGATGGGAGGAAGCACAAAAGATGCTTGATTTCCAAAGAACTTCTCCCTTTGTGTTTTTTTTTATTTGTCATCAGACTCATCATTCAGGTGTTACCTGTAAAAAAAAAWAAAGTTTAAATCAACTCAGGAAATGAGAAATAAGAATGTTATGGACACCAAGTCCTGCAACAACAGAACAAAGAGCAACAAAYGTTTCCCGACACCAGGGTTAAATCTTTGTCCCATCCAATAATTAATGGCTAATTTCCAGTTCTAACTTGTACCGAGTGATGTAATGTTTGTACAATAAAGGTCGACATCACTTTGCTGTCTGAGAAGCACCTGCATTTATTTAACCACTAAAGAATCCTCGGTGGCTGCAGACGCAGAGAGACGCTGTCACTAAGTGTGGAGGAGGAGGRGGGCAGGAAGGCAGTTCAGTCAGAGCTTTAAAAAGTTGGTCTTATTACATGTTGGAGGAAGGAAGTGGCTATTATTTCATGTAGGGTAAAGTTATATACAAAAGAGGTGTCAAGTTTTTATATTATGACCTAATCAAACAACAAAGAAAAGGAAAATAAATTTTGTCTAATTTTAAAAGTGTCTTTTTTACGAGTTTTTGCTTTTAATTTTATTTTGAAATTGCCTCTTTTTATTCATCCTGTTTTGTGGTCCACCCTTCCCTGCTGCTGGATTGTCTCTTTGGTGGGCTGAAACAGCTTTTACAAGAGACAAACTCTGTATTAGACAGCATTTGACTGAGCSGCAGAGAGATACTTTACTTCGGCTGTTTGCTCAAAGGGCTAAACTTTGAGGGGAATCTTTAGCCATGCTCAGAATGTCCTTTTCTGGATTATCAGTTGTCGTACAAAATCAACAGTGTCTTATAAACAGAGGTGAGTAGAGTACCCAAAGGTTGTACTCAAGTAAAAGCAGCAGTACTTAAACATATTTTTACTCAATTAAAATTAAAATTAACCATCCAAGAAATTACTCAAGTACAAAAATATAAAAAGGCAAATAAAGAGTAAAATGAAGAGAAATAATACTGATAAATAACATAAATATAAAATGACAGGTTTGGTTGGACCATGCAACACCTTATGACCATGATTACAGATAAATCAACTGAATAAAAGTGATATTAGGCCACCAACTGTTTGTTTTTTAAAGTACAAAAGTATAAAAAGGCAAATAAAGAGTAAAATAACCATGGCAGAAGCTTGTAACCTGAAATATTCCTGGTCTGAGTACACAAATTKTCAATAACCCGCAATAAACAAAGGCTTTTTTCACAATAAATAGATTTTACAGAAGTATTTTATCCTTATTTTAAGTGTTTTTGTAATAATTGTAGGAAAAATATTGCCTCGACAATTATTTTTAATCAGTAAAAACCCTAAAACTCCACATAATGGTCATTTGTTTCCCACTCAGTCACAACAAGACGGTTTTACTGATACTAAATTACGAAACATCAAAAGGTTCTGTGGGATTTGTCAAGTTCCATCATGCAGCGCKTTTTATGTTACTGTCCTGATGGGTTGTTTGGCTGACTGCAGACGATGTTACCTCACGTCACAATAAGTGTTTCCCTTGGCCAGGCTCCATCAAACAGTGGGCAGACATCACAGTCATCAGTTTTAATACTAATAGAGGCCGTGACAGCAATGAGATTTTGACACAATTCGATTCAAGCCGAGGGGTCTTTGATGTGTGATCCGGTGTCAGGATTGGTGTAAGAGGATTTCAGGGGGCGAGTGAGACGCAAAACAAACAGAAGGCAGATTTAAAATTTAAAGCTGTGTCATTGTACAAAGTGTACCACTGGACATGTCTTAGCAGGTACAAGACACAAATTTAGGAACAGCAAATGTGATTTGACAAAAAAACCACAAGACGCTGCACCGTGGCTGTAACAACCACTGCTGGTGAGGAAGTTAGTTAAAAGGAGATTGTTGCMATAAAGAAAGCAAAGTGTTTTATCCGCCTCCTTATTTTCCACCTTGAGGCTGAACAAAAATTATTTTATTTCCAAAACATSAAACACAAAAGCTGGAAATCGTCACAGAAACAATCAGCTGACTTGGCTGCAGATATTTTCTGCATTAGGAGGTGTGTGGTCCGAGAATGTGACGGAGCATATTAGGCTTCATAAGGGAGAAAAACGGTCCTGAAAGTATGACAGGTAGGATAAACCTTTCCTAAAATATGGTGCAGCTGGAATGCACTTCTAAATAAAACACACCAGGAAAAAAAGTTAAACAAACTAGCTCTGAAAAATCAGATCTATTTTGAGAAAGGTCAAAATTAATACCTTGAATTTCATTTTTACTGCCTGCTTAAAAGTGAAGGCAGGCAATAATGTTTGTCTTTGTGTGCATGTTTGTTAGCAAAATATCTCATCAACCACAAAAATTTGTTTAACTTCAATCCATTATTTTTACAGCTTCTTCCTTTYAGGWTCACTGGTATCATTGGTGCCCACYTCYTTGTAAACTGTAATAATASGATGCAGCTAATCAACCTTAGCCAATATAAAAACAGGTATAACTCAGTCAGAGTTGCTGAAATTAAGGTAAAGTTTGGCATGACAGTCTGAGCATGACATTTTATGAAATCACATATAACATTATTTAAGTTTCCTTTTGGCAAATAACAATAATTAGCTTCMGGTACTTTCGCCTATGCTTAAAATGTTCAACCATTTTCTTTTTCCCAGTTCTCTTTTCAGGGTTATGGTGAGCTGCCTACTTCCAGCAGTCACTGTGAGAGAGGCAGGGTACACCCTGGACAGGTCTCGAGTCCATCAAAGAGACAAACAACCATCTACACTCTAGATTAGAGACAATYTTAACATGGGCACACCACAGGGGTGTGTACTTAGCCCAGTTCTCTTCACTCACATTTGCACTGCCTTCCACTTCACAAACACAATTTGAAGTTTGCAGTGACTACAGAGAGGAGATCCAGCATCTGACAAGCTGAAAATAACCTTGCATCGTGGACTACAGGAGGACCAGGACTGAACATGCACAGAACATGTGGACAACATCAGGTTCCTGGGCATCCACGTCAGTTCTGACAGCTTTCCCAGCTTGTGAAGAAGGCCCAGCCKAGGCTGTTCTTCCTAATGGTACGTTCACACCGAACRCATTTTGAGCTGCAGGAGCGGCCGGTTTACATGCAAAGTCTATGGTGGATGTGCCTCTAGGGGTCTCGCAAGGAATGCGGAAGGTGCGGCAGAGCATTTTCTGCGCATGCGGTGCGGCGAAAGCAGCCGACACCTGAATTAAAAAATCGGAACTTTCGCCGCTCGACGCGTATTGACAACCAATCAGAGAGACTCATTTTCCCACGTGACAGTTTCCTGAATGTTGCCCACGAACAGACGGACGGGAGCTCTTTAGCTGAAATCGAC
>NW_013952648.1:527980-530600 GCF_001266775.1 Austrofundulus limnaeus | reverse complement strand
TCTAATTCCTGCAGACTTGCACCTTCATTCAAACCAAAGACTGCTCACTTGCTGCTTAATTTGTCAAGCTTTGTACAGTATATAAACTTACTGCTTAGACTTTAAAGTTCTTTTTGTTAAAACTAATAGTTGTTGTTTGTTTAGACTTTACAATCCCTTTGTAAACGCAACATTTCGTTGTGCTAATGCTAATGCGATGTTGTGCTAACCTAATGTGTGTTTTTGGTCTATGGAAGGAAAATCCACCAAGAACAGGAGGCGGTTCGTCGACCTTCTCACTGAGCATCAACAGCAGTAACCGCTGCGCCACCGTGCCACTCGTCTGTTCTCCCTCTCATCACTGCAGCTTTAAACACTGATTACGGAGCACGCAGCGTTATGAAACAGTCGCTAGAATCATATCTTCATCTCTTATCTGGTTCAGGACTCGGTTCTCATGCGCGAGCTCTGTTTCGTCAGAGTTTAAACTTCTGTCGAGAGCAAAAAGAAAAAAAACCCACAAATATAGCAATCTCTCGGCGCTGAAGAGATTAATGTCATCCTCCACTCCTGTGTGAGATTTGTCTGGTGAGGATGTGTTCCCAGGATAAACACGAGGTGATAAAAACACACTGGCCCGCAGGAAGAAAGCTCCCTTAAAAGCAACATAAAGCATGGAGGATTTATCATGGCTYGCGTGTGGCTCTCAACATCCATGAAGACCCGAAGAGAGAAATCTGGGCTGGGCTGGCTGCAATCATTCACCCAAACACCATTTGAGCTCACAGAGTAGCATACAGACGCAGGATATTTCTTCATGAAGAAAATTGTGTTTTGATTAAAAAGAAAAAAAAAGAGATCTTTTTAATCAGCCTAAAGTGAGAAACATAATTATCTTCTTACTGATTTCTTTGGCTATAGGTGCTATAATTTATGCTGTTTTCCACTTTTCAAGCCTTTTTTTCTCCAGCATTAATGCCACTGGTCGGATTGCTCAACACACCAGCAAACAGTAGCTTTTGTGCTCTCTGTGCTGGATCAATGAGCAGGGAGAAGGAGGCAGGACTTGTATTCTCTTCTCTCCACAGTTTGTCTTTTTAGCCGGCGCAGCATTCTCCTCGCTACCTCATGTATGGAAGCTTTTCAGACGAGAGGCTCCCTTTGCTCCAGGAATCAACACAGTTTTTTTTTTTTGAACACATTAAGCTTGGATATATAAAACATTTACATGGAAGCTCTACAGTGTTTTATTTCTTTGTAATGAGTTTTCATCTGTTCAAAACCAATTTTAAAATTATTTTTATAACAGAAATCCATTTTTTAAATGTGCGTTAGGTTCCTATTGAAGATGCTGCAAGTCCACTACTGATATCTTGTGTTTGAAAGGCAACACGAATAAAAAAATAAAAAACGAGTTTTTAAAATACCTCAGACACAAACAGGTTACAACTTGATCATATTGAATTATTTATGTGATTGCAACACAATTAGTTGTATTCACACAACTACAACTTTGTTACTTTTTTTGTCGTCCTTAAAATATTCAAACATTTTCCACTCATTTTTTTTAGATGTAATTAATTTATTTATCAAGGTAGAAAATTTCACATTTCCAAAGATTGTAAGACTCATTAAACAGTCCATCTATTTGATTATTACACTACAAAAAATGTTCATTTTACTCACTTATATTCAGCCAAAAACTTTTTATTTTGCATTGACAAACAAAGATCTGGACTTTTTTTCTTATTTCAGAAAAGCTTACCAATCCTACAACACTGACAGATTATGTCACTTAATTTGAGAAGATTCAGATTACAATGTAATATTTTTTAAACGTATTTTTAGATGGCTAATATTTGCAGTGTTGAGGTTGAGGTGAGGACAGGAGGACTAAGGGAACCCGAGACGTCCTTGTCTCCAGCCGGGAAATGCCTCTGTCCAAAAGGCAGATTTAAGGTCTTCCTTATTGGCTCCATCCAGAGGGAGACCTGAAACTCCTCAAATGTCCATTTAAGCATTTTTTATCTTATATTCAAACAAAAGTTTTCTTGACCTTGTTTTAAGAATAGAGCAGAATCTAAAATTATTTAGCCTGGAAATTTTCCTTATTTCAAGAATTTTACCAATCGCAATTCTTATTCCATCAACAGAATATTTAAACTTAATATGAGTCTGAATTGTTTCATATATATTAAATTAGATGAAAATAATCTGCCAGTGGAATAAGAAGAATTACACTTAGTAAGATTCTTGAAATAAGGAAAATTTTCAGAGTAACAAGGCTAAATAATCTTAACTTCTGCTCTAATATTCTTAAAATGAGAAAAAAAACTATTTTTCTGGAAATAAGATAAAAAATACTTGACTAAATAAAGCGATTTTCCAGTGAAAATTTCTGAAATATCCTAAAGTAGGACACTGAATCTCATTTTTTAAAGCTAAACAGTTTGCTATAGTTTTTGATTTAAAGAGATAATGTTAAATTTAGATACAGCATCTTGTCATTATAAATGCACATCCTATAACATTTCTATTTAGTGATTGCAATGTGCTCATATCTCAAGGTTTTCCTGTTGCAACAAAACTTGATTTGATTTGATTTGATTTGTTTATTTAACAGGAAAAGATTATTAAAAAA